>NW_028297098.1:15977032-16123009 GCF_055798465.1 Pogonomyrmex barbatus
ATAATCAAACTTTCGCATTTATCGCTTACCCTCACTTACCCTACTCTGATAAGACTTCCCTTCCTGTTATCTCGTCGACTCTCGTCACGCGATATTTCAACGGTGGCGGCGACCAACCGGCGACATTGACGGGCCGTGTAATCGGGCAGCACGATAATTATTATAAACGCGTTTAATCGGTGCATGTGCGCTCTGAAGGAAGCTGTCATCATGATCGATGAAGACGGCACTGACTTCGGAACGGTTGCTGAAGAGGAAATGAGACGAGACGATGCGCGTCGTTAATTAATTTCTCCTCTTCTCGTGCACATACCTCGCGGCTTTATAGTTACTGTCGGTTTTATTACACCGGCTATACTAGTCCTCCTAATTAATATAGGATAGTCCGCGTCTCTCGGATCGACGCGGGTGCTGCCGCCGCTGTCGTCGCAATCTCTGCTTCTTTCCGCTCGATGTTTAATGCCGACGTGCGTCGGGCCCTGGAACTACTCGCCGCGCGCACTCCGTGCAGCTCCCGATACACCACCGGGCGTAATGCGTGTGTTATTACGTTTATCATACGTAGATTTACCCGAGGCGAGGCGAGAGTGTGCATGAGCAAGTCGCGTGATGGTAGAGAAACAATTTCTTATCCCCGGGTCCTAATTAATGCGCGCCGCGGCGGAACGCCGACCAGGATCTTGATCGAAGATGCCGTCGTTGGCGTGTATGTGCGGTCGCGCGGGCGAATTAAACATTGTTGCTAAATTAATGCCGCCTATCCGTGTAATTAATGCCCGACGGAGTCGGACATTTTTCGCCGGGATATCTCGTGTCGGGCAAAGCATAGCACGGGCGTCATGTTGCTTGCATTATCGCGGTCGAACTCGCGCAGCGTGTCTGCGTAATACTACCCGCACAACGCGTCTGCCATTAAACTCGTTCCAATTTAATTAAAGTTTGTGTTTCGATGCGGCGTTTCAAATCCACAATGCGTAGAATTAAACCTTTCGGTTTAGAGTTTGACGTTTAACGAAATATCTAATCTGCAGATGCGCGTCTATTATACGTCTGATACGTCAACGTAACATTTTATCTTAAGTTATATATGGAAAATATATTTATATATTTATTATCATATATTATATTTAATATATTTATTATATTTATTATTATATTCTCAACTTTATTTTAAATTTCCTTAAAAATGTCATGTTCGATCTTCAAGCAACGTGTTCATTTTCTCTATCGATTAAACTGCTTGACAATTTTATTTACAACATATTTGCAAGATCTATTAAACGTTTGTTTACACGCGCACTTATGTAACGCTTTCGCGAAACAATTATGGAGACTGACTGAACGTTGATTTTCGCTGAAAATCAGTCACTCTCGCGGCGGCATTCCGGCAACTTTAACCGCGCTACATTAACATTCAGCGGGCGACGCTGCGTCGCGACGGCGCTATTCTAAATTACTCCAACAGGAAATCGCAACTGGGTCGAACGCCGTGACAGCTAGTGGGTGTCCAAAAATTCCGCTGGAAAACACGGCGAGAAAACGCGTTTCAGGTAGAGATGGTACGCGAAGGTTGCTTTATCTCCGCGGGAGGTAAAAAGATTTTTTAACTCCAGGAAATATATATATATATATATATATATATATATATATATATGAGCAGGTGGGGAATGGGAGGAGGGTGAAGATGAGCCTGGCAACTTCCCGTGAGAAGTTTCGGGCGTGCCTGAAGGCGCGGTTTTCCGGAGGAACTGCTTAACTGTAACGCATCCGCAACGCTGCTCATATATGCAAGTAGTAGACTTCTCTCTCTCTCTCTCTCTCTCTCTCTCTCTCTCTCTCTCTCTCTCTCTCTGTTTCTCTGTTCATCTTTCTTCCTCTCTCACTTTAGAGTTCCGCACTTCGTTACGGAACTTGGACGCTCGTCTTTCCAAAGTCGCTACGGGCTTTGTTTTCAGTTAACTCGCGGAGTAACCGCCGAAAGTTGAAGCATCGCGCGAGTTTAAAAGGCCGCTCGCCACACCATGTCGACGACGCGACGTAAACTTAAGAGTTTCTCCCGTTTATTCCGATTATCCGCGTTACGAGAATTAAGTCACGGATATATTATAGACAGGAGTTTGTCGTGTCGCATTATTACGAAATGCAAGATATTAAGAATACATTTTAAAATGTTACTTTATATTTAGTACACTGTCTTTTATATTCCTCGAACTACTTTGGGAAAATTGGACTTCCTTAATTTCGATTTTACTAATGAGAAATTGACTAGATGATTTTTATCAAGGATTAAAAAGGATAAAATTGAATTTGAAAAATAAAATTTTGAATAAAAGTTAGTTCTGTTGTTATATATGTAAATATTTATTATATATATAATATGGAATTATAAAATTCCAAAATTATGATATTTGTTTAAAAATGAAAAAAATTTGGAAATTAAAGAATATTAAACTTAGAAATTTAAACAGAGAAGTAATTGCATAAAATTGCGTTTAGATTGGTTTAATGAAATATGTACAGGTAATATCAATTCCCCACGAAATTAACAATGTTGAAGATAATTGAAAAACAGTAAAATCATAATTAGCAAGTAAATACATGAGAATATCACGCAGCAAACCATTCGCTTATGTTTGAAAAATGGAGTGTAATCTTTGCATGTGAGTATACAGGATTAAGTTTCATCGCAGCATGGAAGATTTATGCTCAGTTCGGGGTTAAGATAGCAACTATTCCGTAGGCGTCTGTCCTAATTCCGGATATAATTGCTTTCCTCTCGGGCATTTAACCGGGACGAGTGGTGGAGGGAGGTATCTTAGGGAGGGGGAGGGAGAACAGTGTGAAAATCCAGGGCGTCGGCGAGAAATGCCAAGACAATACGTTTCGTTGCGTGCAATGCGGACGAGCGGGCGACTCGACGTAGATGATTATGCCAGTAATCTTTTAATTACCACGTTTTATTTTTTTCTTCTCCATTGTTGTTTTAAAGAGACGACCGTCAGAGGTGCAGTATAATGGAATATGCGTGTTCCTCCCGACAATGAGCCATTTGTGAAATGCACGTTGTAGGAGTTTTAAAAAAATTGAAATTTTTAACAAAGACATCAATTATTTCTTTTAATGAATTTAATGTTGAATTAAAATAGTTTAAATGTTTTTAACCTTTAATGGTTTTTAATCTTTACGGGATGGTAGATAATGGAAAATATTAAATGTATAATTTAATAAAATGTCTCTAAAATATAATTGTAACTGTAGTGTATATTTTTTTTTTATTTCAGGTACGTGACTGAAAGAAGCTTTTATGGGATATACACAGTGAGTGAATTACTGTAATTTTCGTTATTACATATACCATTTAAAGAATAAGTAATAGCGACAATGATGTGCGTTTTTATCGCGATAGAATTATAGATCCATAATATGTATGTGACCGACACGATATAATATAAATATTCTCTGGAGGTCGAAATTATAGATCATATTTGGTATTCTTTCTTTTATTACTGCGAAAATTCTCTGTAATCCTCGCACAATGCTGTCGTTTCGCAACGGTTTAATTTCGAATTTGGCACGGTTTCAATGGCATTTGCCATCACCATCGCACGTGGAGAAGCCTTTATGGCTCAATTTTCTGTGACAACGTATGTATGTATATCCGGATTCTAAGACCGCCGACCACTCACAACTGATTTCATCAGTCGGTTTTTATCTCCTCGACGTAAACGACACGCCGACTTCCGAGTTCCACACGAAAATACTTTGCCAGAAAATCTTTAAAAGGACGCATTACCGTATTTTTAACATATTTAGAACATGGAATTTACTAAGATTTTAGCACTGACTCAGAATAGAATTTAAAATACAAAACTGTTATTACCTATTAAAATAATTTATACATTACAATAATTATGGAGCGTGATAATATTATAATTATACAATAACTAGCCACTTATCTATATGTAAGATAATTTTAGAGTTATTATACATTTCGAATTTAGAAAGAACAGAAATTTTATTAAAATTTTACATCGAAGTCACTAAATAGAAATTGGAAGTATTAATTATTTTTTATATTGATATTTGATTATAGAACTATTTAATTGTAATAAAAAAATTTGCTTTTTTACATTTTTTCCCCGAGCATCTCCCATCGCGCAAACTCCCACGTTACGTGGAAAATGTTCGACCGAATAATATACATATTTCATTAAACGCGCTTCTCGGCGCGTAAAGAGACTCCTTTCGGATTCTCACACGCGGAAAAGCACGCGCGATTTTTGATGCCGATGTACATTTCGAAGCAAACGCGCGTCCTGCTGTATTCTCTTTTTTTGCTCTATTTCTTTTTTTTTTTTCGCCGCGTCCGCGCTTACGGCGAGCTCGACGAGAGAGCATTGGATATCTTCCCGGATCTTTTTTTTCCTTTTCCCTGTTTTTTCGTCACGACCACCCACGCGTTTCAATATTTCCGTCCAGAGCAACGTTGCTCCCTGTGTACGGCACTCGAGAGCCATGCATCGCGCATACACGTGCACTCGTCGTGCCGCACTTGAACTTGCATTCCGCGCGTGCCACTCCACGGTTTCCGCGCAGGCACTTCCTTTAACCTTCCTAGCGGAATTCGATTTTCATTTCGTGGGTGACATGTCGAGTCGAGTGACGTCGAGAGCTGCACTCTGATGGAATTAAAAATACATAAATTATACGAGAGAGAAGAACAGAGAGAAGAGCACGTTTATTAGTGTTTTCGAATAATTTTAGTGGACATACTGATGGAAAATCATAAAAGTGTGAGTGAGCTTAGTAAACACGAGATTGTGAAGCGAATTAAATTTCAGAACATTTTTTTATGATTTAAAATAAAACTTTTGGAAAGTCGGATATTATGTTAGGAAAATCGGATTTGTTTTTTAGAAAACTAACGTGTAAATTAATATAATAATAATTAGCGTTCTAAAAAAATTATAAATGTAATTGTAATTATTTTAAGATAATTTTGATGTGTATGACTAAGCATGTTTCATGATTAATTTTCTAATTTGCAATAATAATGTGATTGATTGAAATTTAATTCCGTCTCCAATGACGTTCTCCAATTCTATGTATAAACTGATGGCATAATTTTGATAAATTATTACTGCAATATTAATCCGGCTGCCTGCCGGATTGTGAATTGCAAATATAGACAGATATAATCAATTACATTAGCAACTAATTAATCTTGAATCGTGCTCGTTCACGAAGCTGTGTGGTTAAATACACAGTCACGTCCAACGGGGGAATTAAAATTCAATAATTTTCTTATTACCGTTGATGTACGTTGGATACTGGAAGAAAAAAAAAGAATATCACGGATCACTATATTAATAAAAGGTGCATGAAACTTGAGAGATAAAGTATCAGCTGTCAATAGCAAAAAAATTAGAGATCTGATTTTAAATTTATTCAGTTCTCTCGGTATATTTTATAAAGCGAGAGAGAGAGAGAGAGAGAGAGAGAGAGAGAGAGAGAGAGAGAGAGAGAGAGAAAATTCTCGCGCACTGTTAAAAATTAACGTAACTCTTGGGCATTATTCACGTCACGCGGCGCAAACAATAGAATCGAAAAATGATAAAGTTTAAATTTGTATTCGTGTTTCGACACTAGCGAGAGACGTAAATACATATATACCGACGTGATACGCCCGGCATGATGTATTGTCGGGATCGTCCGGGAACGCGACACCGGAACATCTATCACGACAGGATAGGGCAGAGGAGATCTTTGGGCATTATCGAACAACGCCATTGTCCATAATGATCACCGAACGAATTGGCCGGCGGCGATGTATTTTGTCGCCCAGTTCGGGGACGCACACGCGCAGCTGGCCGCGTGTAACGAGCCCCGGGGTCAGCGTATTTTTAAGCAGCCTTCATTTATCACGCTACCGTAAACAACCCACGCGGTCCGTGATTCAATTTGAAACACGATGCGTATTATAAATTGATCGTGAGCGGGTTCACTCCGTCCGTGTTCGATCTCGCCAATAATGAACGCAATCGTGCATTGGATTAGTGTTTCCATTGACACGTAAGGGAAGACTGGAACTGAGCAAATAACATCTAATCAGCAAATAACGCTAATAAGCAAATAACGTCTATTCCATTCTGAGAACATTTTTTTGAGAATTAAAAAATTATCTAGATATCCTTTTCTGCATTATTTCAGAGATTACAGCATAGATTTCGTCATTACATATTTTAGATTTTGTGATTGATTCTTTATTTTGTACAACGTCATAATTTGATATATACTCGTGAAAAATAGATAACAACAACAATCACCACAGTCGTTTTAAGAGTAGTTAAAGAAAATAAACAAATGAAGTGATATTTAAATTCTGAAATAACACGTCCAATTTTGTGTTGATAAACATAATGAACTTCTCATCTCGTTTTCGTCTCTAATTATTCGGTTCGAAGATATGCCATCTTGATTATCTGAGAATCGCCCTCTCTAAGAGAAAGAAGAGGGAAGAAAGTTACTCCTCTCTTTTAGACACGCGTACCATGAAACGTGCTCATGCGAGAACCCATGTTTGCCCTCGTCCGACAGTTCGCTCGACAATTCTTAGTTGTCGGCACGCCACATGTCGTGTCGCTCGCTCGCGGACTCACTGGCTCGTGTTAATAATCCACGGAAGTGTGCACTATCGCCAAAGCGAATACCGGACCTAACGCTAATTTAAATATTAAGCCATGCGAGGCCGATGCTAATAACAGCAGCGGCTGGTTATTCGCGCGCGCGCGCGCGTGCGCATGGTTCCCTCCCGCAACAGTTATATTTACATAATCGTATTTTTCCTTTCCTTTTTTTTTTCTCCCGTGTTTATCCGCCTCTTTCGAACGCAGCGAATAACGGAGTCGAGCTGTACGTTTTTCAGTTTATCGTTGAGAGGACGAGCCCTTTTCTCCTCTGCGCATTGTCAAACTTATCCCACGTGATATGATTTATATCGAGCGTTCTCTTATTCAACGAAATTTTATTATAAATTTGGATTTTGATGTTAATTTATAATATATGTATATATCTTGCGCAGAGAAGAAAAGGGCTCGTCCTCTCAACGATAAACGGAAAAACGAAGGGCTCATATATATATATATATATATATATATATATATAATATGGAACGTTCTATTGTAACACGCGGAGTCTTGTGTGTATTTAAATGTGAAGATGCATAAAAAAAGAGAATGAAAGTAATCGAGAGAACAGAAATAGAACGAGTAGAGAAAGAAGCGTTGTAATAGCGTAACGAAAATAAAGTCCTGTTATAATTTGATTTGTTGTAAGAATGTTACATATGGAGTCCCGATAACAGATTCTGCGAAGTACTTAGAATCGATTTTCAGTCTCTGAAATACAAGCATGAAAAAAATAAAAGTTAACATATTGCTAAAGTGCAGTCGGCCATGAGATATTTTTCATCGTTTGATTAATAATAATAATCTTAATAATAATCGCATCCATTCTTATTGAGGTGTCGCGATTAAGATCTCATGATCGAAGCGGTCGCATTTCCCCTTCGGATGTGTAAGCGAGAGAGCCAATCCTCGCTATTGATCTCCGTATTCTCATTGTGTCAGTCTGGAAAGCTCATTAATATCTCGCGACATCACATTGGCATCGAGATAAGTAATCTGTCAATTATCGGTCCCGTTGTTCGTTCTGGACAGTCTGAGTGTTTCATCGCGATATGGACGATCTCGTTGCACGTCACGCGAATGAACAGCAAAGAAGCTTCTGTAAGATTAACTATATCTCACTATCTTATTCTACGCGATATAGGAATACGGCATACACAGACAAACAGGATTCTAATATACGGTATTTTGAAATTTATGCATCATTCTAAAAACAGACAGAGGGCTACTCCCAATTAAGATTGGTTCTCCTTTAGAACGATGAACGTATCGCGATGCACGCCATTAATCGTCGGGACGATTCCCGGGCTCTGTTCAAAAGCGGCTTGATTGCGATCCAATGTATTGAGCCGCGTATGTATCACGGTCGACAAATTCATTAGTTTTCATTCGTCGATCGTCGGTGAAACGTTTTCATATCCCCTCTTTTCCCTCCCACCGCGACCATGTATCACGGCCGTATTTAATGCGCATTAAGCGAATTTCGCAGTGTTGTTATATCTACAGGTACAGGGCGTAACGGCCATCAGTAGCGGTATTAAAGACAAATCCTTCCGGCATCCGGTAACTGCGATTGCATATGAAATAACGGCGGGACGAGCAGTCGCTTCGATCCTTTCGATATTGATGGACGGTAGTTTGCATGTGGTATGATCGTTTTTCAATCGTCGCGCATCCGTCGCACGGAGATCGCACATCGGTCGCATGTGCGCCGCGACAAGACACAATATGGACAATATGGAACAAATCCCGAAATCGCCGAAATCAATTTGCGCGAAATTACAATCGGGCGACACCGATCGACGAAATTATACCTCGCGGTTGAACGCACTCTCCGGGATGCGAGATTATTAATTAATGGCGCGAAACGGATGGATTCTTCCACTAAAAAAGGGATACGTTTATTTTCCCGTGAGATACGCGCTTATGTGGGATATGCGCGTGCAAAATGATAATTTTCGATTTTTTGCATATATAACAGCAGCATACAGAGCTGTGCGATATGGTTCATAACAAATGTTGATGTCTCGGACTTGTTTATTTAAATGAATGAAAGATATCTTTTAAAAAGACATGTAGAAAAAGAATGTCACCGTTAATTTTAGATTATAAGCAATCTAAATCTGTTTAGATGGCATAATTATATTTTATGACAAATGAATTTTAATAAAGAGTCTGAATTATAATTTAAATTATTAAGGTATTTAATATCGAAAAAGTTTATATATATATATATATATATATATATATACACTTTTCTCTACGTCTATTCCGATTTTTCCGGACTTTTCTCTACGAATATTCCGATTTTTAATTATAATAAATAAATATATTGTTCTTAATCTTCACACATATAAATCAAGGAATTAATCTTTATACTCTGCTTCCTATCGTAAGAAAGATATATTTCCCGAGAATGATTTGTTACCAATTTCGCCGAGAAACAATCGCGACGAGATGAGAATAATCGAGCGGCAGGAAGTTCAACAGCGTCATAAACGTGCGGAAATGAAACGCGTCCGTGATTGTGGGATAGTATCCTTTGTTTCTAAATGCAGAGATATTGAGAGAAAGCGCCTAAACGCTGAACCTCCCAGTGAGTGAGTCATAGGGCGAGTATGTGCGAATAAAACCGGTAAATATCAATGTTAGCCGGTATATAAACATGTATATGTAACTGCATGATTAAAGTTGTACCGGTATATTTGACTTTTATTTTCCACTTTTATTTTCCATTTTTGATTTCCGCTTTGGCAGTGGAATTAATAATCAATCCACTTACTATAGCAAATAATCCTTTTACGCGTAAAGAATGTTTTTTTTTTCCAACATCTTAATTTGCATTAATTAGTATTTTTACTCGCTGTTATTCATTTTACTTTCTTTTTTTACAACCAAATTGATAATAATTGGACAGATTTAAAAATGTTGATTTTTGTGTCAATTGAAAATACTTTTTTTTTGTCTGTAAGGATTTATCGCAGTTTATAAATGTTTCATTTGTGAGTTTGCTGCAGCTATTTATGAAAATCTAGGACTTTCCTTATTACTTCTTTTTATTCAACTGAAAATGTGAAGGTATATTTTCTATCTATTGACAGTTTTACTTCTTACTTTCAACTTTGGTCTTTTATAAAAATAATGAGTGACATGGTTGGTAAGTTATAAGTCGATACAATATCTCGAAACGAGTTATATGTGACTTGGCGATATACTCGTTGCCCGTTGATCTCCGTCCCTCAATTAATCTCGCGAAACATTTTTTTTTATCGAGGGAAACGGCTGTGTGTGTCTATCGATACGTACGCGAGATATACTTCGCGACACACCGTGCAAAAAAGAAACGAATCGTTTTAGAATCGTGTCTCTTCGTCATGTCGCGATGTGTACGACGTGTAGATCGCTCGATTTTATCTGATGCAACCGCAACCCGTCGGTCCTGCCGAGCGTCGCCGGACGAACGTGTCTCTTCATGGTGTCTTACAAATGGAAACCGCCGATTGTAGACAGATGTACCGAGAGAGAGAAGAAGAAAAGGCAGTAATTAATCTCGTCGATGACGTTAATTAATCGAATATTAATATTATAATTAGCTTCGTCCACGTACGAATCGATACTTATAATTAATTCTCCTGGTTGTTTCTGAAATCAGCAACGGCGGCTGCTTTCGACGTGTCGATTGATTTATTATGTCACTTTCAGGATAAAGTGATTTACGACAAATATATAAAAAACGGATCGGTTGTTTAAATTTTAAATGCGTTAGCCTGCAAAGAAATTGTTAATTAATAAGATCGTTTATTGTGTCATTAAACGCGATCTTAAAAATCTACTGAATCTACTAAATCCAAAGTAAAAATTCTGATGCAATAAAATCCTTGAAATTAAGTTAAGAAAATAAAGTTTTGTTATCGGTTTCTCCGATCGTTGAAATTTAATTTGCGAAAGGAGAAAAATTTGTAATATATCGCAATTTAAGATCTACTTCTCATCGTTTTATAAAGAGTTTACTCATCGTTTTACAAAAGGTTTCTTCTGTCTGTTACTTAAGCAAAGAATCTTCTATTAATACTTCATAATTATCTCCCTACAATCTGTAGCCCTTTATGTCTTTTTTTCTTTCTGTCTTTCTTTTTCTTAAAGACATAAAAAAATTTCGATGTGAATTAGAAGCTCGAAACTTGATTTCGCGATCATCACTGATAGTAATAACATTGTCGAGTCGACAAGCGGTTTGTCTGGTTCTCTCTTTTTTTTTTTTTACACAAGCCGCTCGTACACGTTTCTCTTTTAAGAAATATCAACGCCGACGTCGTAACGACGGAATCATCTTTTGAGCAACGATCGCCTCTCGCGACAACTTCGAAGTGAAAGGAATCACGCGTGTCGCAGGAAAATGGAGAGCCGAGATGACTCTCGAGATAGTCAGGAATTATAGATGTGAAAGCGATAGGCATCGAGCACCGGCGGAGAAGTATTATCTTCTCTCATTGAATGATAAGCGCGTTTCGCGATTTCAATAGCGAATTATTAATTAGGCGGGTAATTAAGCGCAGTTAAATGCTATTATTCTAATGGCACGTTGACAACATAATATGCATATGTTATTGTCAATCGAGGTTAATGACTAGGCGAGACCGATATGCGTAACGAGCTGTTATGCAATACTGCTCGCGGTAAAAAGCTCCGGATCAAATAATTGGACGCGCTCGGATAATCATTGGTCACGATATCGATGCGCACGTTCGATAAGCATCTCTAATTACTATTGAATAATAGGCGCGCTCTAATGATAGAGAGACGTTACGTGAGCGTCTTAATTAGGTATATTACACAGGCAGCATGTCAGACCATATGCTAATCTCGAGCATATTGGCCACTGTCTCCTTTTTTTCTTTCAAATAGAACTCATTAGTCAACGATACGTGTAGATATCGACGGAATAATTTAATTGATCCATGTTGAATCGCACGGCACACGCGAAGCCTTATACGAAGGTAATCATCGGGATATTATATATTCTCAGATATAAATATTGTTTCTTTACGCACGTAAGTAATGCAGTTTTGTTTTCTATAATGATATTACTAGAAAATCTTTATCTTCAGCACTTTAGCAATTAATGGAACATCAAATCAAGATCTTTCTCTCATATATCATGAATGTCCTCGTTAGTAGCAACAACCTGCAATAATATCGCCGGGAAGTGTATTTTTTTTTTTTTAATACTATCGTATTACTAATTAGAGCCTCATTAATTAATTTACCATCTTTTTCATTATGAGATCGTTAATCGTCGAGTCCGCTTCGACGTGCGAGAGGCGCGTTTGTTTGCACAAGATTCGTGATAGCATCGCTATTCTCCGATAAGTATTCTCCCGACTAATCATTACCGATGATATCGATGATCGCTAAAGTCGGCGCAGTCGGCGAGGAGGATAATTTATTGCGTTTTCCCGTCGAGGTGAACCGAAATTTCATCTCGACGACCATCGGCGCTCGCCCGTCCTCTCGGACTCTCTGTCGAGTTCGCGCTCTTTCTTGGCCCCTAAGTGGTTGATTTATGTGCCGCGCTCGCGCTCGCGAAGTATTTCGAATCATGAATCAAACGAACGGAACCGATGATTTAGACTGCTGCGGAGTTATTTGATTTTATTTATGCGCGCTTCTATCTCCCACGAATCTCGCGCGAAAGCCGATTTCCGCGCGATTATCTTGGAGCCGCGCTTGGAGACACGTTGGGCGTTATCGGCATATATTACACGCTCGAACTACGCTCTTCCCGCGTCTTCGCCCGTACGTCCGGGAACAGGAAGAATGCCGTTATTCCCCGAGCGGCGCAAGCCGATTCTGATCGTCCAGCCATGGTCGAATCTCCGGAGAGAGCTTTCCCGGAGAGAGTCCGAAGCGAGGCCTCTCGGAGTTGAATCATCACGTCCCTGTTAATTAAAGATGTCGTCGGACACGTCTCTTGTCGCATTTTTCATCGTGAAACTGTAAATTCTCTTTTAATAATCGACGAAATGCCCGAATGCTATTTACAAAATTATAATGTTGTTTTCTTTATTTTAATTTCATTTATTTACGTTAAAATTGAATAAGAGGGATATACAATTTCTTCTTCGTGAATTTGAATTGCAGATGCAGACAATTCCTATATTTTTAGTAGTTTATAACTTGCAAATAGTAGTAGGGTTGGGTCGCGTTGGGTGTTAAATCACTTGTTATGCGACACTGGATTCAATGACGAAACCAGAGCAAGAGAATACGTCACTGATCCGAGGGTATTTCGGCACAATCATATTACCGAACAAATCTCTCTTTCTCTCCGTACCTATCTATTAATCTATCTCAATTTATTCATCTGTCTTTCTATCCGTGCACTCATCCATCTGTCTTTCTCTTTCAACTCATCACGATTCATTAGTGAGACAAAATATCGCCGTGGCGTTCGAGAGCAGCATTCCGACGCCAGGCGCAATCGAACTGTGCAACGTTGCTTCATATCTCGTATGCAGAATGACAATATTATAATTAGCCACACAGGCAGACGCACGATGCTTATACGCAGCATGTGTCCGATGCGTATCTCGACATCGGCATCCTCATATCGTTTCAATTATTTTTGCATTCGGCAAAAACTCGATAAGACGTTACCAGGATTTTCTGATTCTCAATGCCAATGTAATTGACTATCGACGTTAAATGACGTTAGACATGAAATATCTAAGAAATTTAAATTTAAATGGAACGGAATAAATTATCTATCCGTGAGTCCGTATATCTATCTATATCTAAAGTTGATTTGTGTATCCTGCATTCCTCATGCATTTTCACGCGTACTACCGCGTACTGCGCTTTCGAATTTTTCGAAACCTGTTTTTCGGTTCCGTAGTGTATCATCGAGAAATTGCGCTTGCGCGTCAAGAAATTGCACCTCTTAACACCTCCGGCTTAAGTCGCGTGTGAGAGAGAGAGAGAGAGAGAGAGAGAGAGACCCTCCTCCGAAGGCAATTGATTTATACGCGTGTCGCGTGGCGCGACGAGCACACGCCATCGTCAAGGAGGTGCCGTCGTGGAGGAACGCGGACTCGTGATTTAGCACGCTCACTTCGCTCCCTTATTCGTTCGCGCGTCGCGGAGGAAAAATGCGCCGGGACATTTTCCCAACGTTTATAACGAGTGCGCGCTAACCGCCGCGTGAGTAATGCGGTTGCGGCCTCGAAAGGGCGTCATTTTCGCGCGCCGCCGGTTCCCACCGTCGTAACGCGCGTTATATTCTGTCGCTCGCCCGCGAAAAATGGAATCCGGTGACGGTGATGATAACAAACGCGAGAAACACGCAGTATTCTCGGTCGTGAATTCTCTCCTTTCTCTCTCTCTCTCTCTCTCTCTCTCTCTCTCCCTCTCTCCTCTTTTTTCTTTTTTGCGACTTCGTCATAACGCGGCTGTAACGCATTTCTCAACGCGCGACCATAAATCGTCCGGTGGATGCGGAATGACCGGCAATCAGGCGCGAAACTACGTTTAGAGATTTTTCGATGCTTTTTATCCACCGCTAACGCGTTATCTGTATAAGATTCATGCGGTAGCTGCTTTTTAATCAAAGATCTTGTCCTTATCGTCTATCGTATTCATATATTTTTGAAAGTTATCGATGTGAAAGTTTCCAAACAGTTTATCGCCCACGTGACGCAATGAAAAATAATTTAACATACGGATTACATTTCAATTTTCGCAAAAATGCGGCGTTTACTTTTACCTCTCGTCTCATCAATTTACCTCGATTTATTCTTCTCTGTTATTTAACCGATCGCATTGAAATCAGCGTTTCATCGGGAATTTATTCCACGGCCATCCACGTAAATCGTGCGTAATAGTCGTTGATAATTTTATGGCAAGAGGGCATCTTTTTCATCCCGCTCATACGTGCGTCATACTGATAGCGTGCGTGCCCGTATAACGCGAGATCGATAAATCTTCTCGTAGGAACATACAAATTGCTCGTACAGATGGCGAAATTAATATCCAATGAATAATGCGTGCCGCGCGCGCGCGCGTATCTCGCGCGCTTGCGATGCCGATCGACGCTTCCGTATGTAATTTATTCCGAGCTAGATGTCGCCGAGACGCGAGACAGTTACTTCGAGATGCCCGTACGGCGATATGACGTTTACAGAGGCGAACGACACTCTCTGGGAAGACATGTTCATCAAATATAATACCGAGAAACGCGAGTACTTTCCGCGATGACATCGCGCCGTGGCGAGCCGTGGTGATACATAAGTTACGGCGCCGTTCAAAGAATGAATATGCAAATACGCGCCTAGTTATACACGCATAAAGTTTAGATAGACTATTCCCGAGGAAGGCATTAGTTATCCTCGCCGCATACGTTCATACGGTTAGAGAGAGATTCGAAAGAATCATATATCTAAACAACGGTTGTTGCGATTACCATTTTGTTTGCGATCGCTGTCTATTTATAACGAAACATATGACACGGTAGACGGTAACGATTACGTAATAGGACCGAACGGGTCTAGCAACGTATATTTCGTAATATGTAATTATCGAGCTATGTTACAGTGATTCATCACATCGATCAGACTTCATTTACGAGATTCGAGAGGGCGACGAGCGCGCGGACGAGCGAGCGAGTCGCTACAAGCGTCTTTCTCCTTTGTCAAGTGAGTTGACCGCAGGAGGGCCACGTTATTAGTAAATAAAGACGCGAGGAAATTCTATTTGCGGGCAAACACACCGCGCCGGCCGCGGTGTGTACAGAACCCTCGACCGTGACCATCTTCGACCGCTTCTCCTTCTATTCGAGTAATGCACTCGAGGAAGCGCGCGCGCGCGCGCGCGCGAATGAGTCTCTATGCGCTTTCTCGGTTTCTTTATGCGGCGCGCCGATTTCCAGGGATAAGTACGTGGGAGAGAGACAGAGAGTGCGAGAGAAGGAGAGACTCCCTTATCTATCGTTACGCGAATGGCGCGATGTAAACGTTTTCGTGAGGGCTCTCGAAAGAGAGAGAACGTACCGTGGCTTTCCTCTCGTCTGGCCAGTCTCTCGGACGAACCACTTTCGCGTCCGAGTAAGCTGATGCTTTTCGCTCGCGATCAACTGGATGATTACGAGTGTTTACGTGATGTTTGGACGGTAATTGCCGGATAAGTGAATAATCAACATAAATTTTCAAAGTGTGGGACACGTTTAAATGCAAAGAGTAAATTGTACGAATGAGTAATAAGTGATACTCGAATAATCATAAAATTTGATAATAAAATTGCGATTGCGACGATGAAGAAATATTTATATTTTTATAAGTTTAATTTGCATTAAAAAAAAATCCTTGATCAGAAATTACTTTTTAAAAGCTATGAATGCTGTGATTATATTGATTTTTTTTTTTTTAAATATTCTAATATGTAAATCAAAATATAGCTATTGATTTTTCTAGATATTTTCCCTGAGGCTTTATCCGAAGGCATGAATTACGTTTGAATTCAATATCTTAGTTGAGTTTAAAGTCTAATCTAAATTCTTCTCGTCGATAAGATCCCGTTATCGAGCGTGTCTCGCGATCACGTGAGATACTAATTTCTCGGTTCATTCCTCACCGTCGTTCGTTGTACAAAAATCTTATCCTCTCGGCCGAGTAACGAGACGAATAACGCGCTCGTTAATACGCGTCTTCGACACTTAGTTATCTTAAACGGTGCCAGACGCCAAGCCGACTGGGAGCTGACGATAAATCCTCTTGTGGTTTTAATTTGCCAGTGAATTCTCGCTGAAGAACGAGGAGTAAAAAGTGGGAGACGAGGAGGGCCAGGAACACCCGGGTATTATTAAAACGGTCCGGGCATATATAGCTGCAGTAAATTATATCGTTCTCGCGAGGGAGTGTGCGGCGGTTTGCGTTAGTGCTTGCAAAAAGTGTGCCGAGAGCGAAACTTTCGGATAGAAACGTATAGCCACTTGAGATTACTTTTCCTCTTTGCTGGAGCTTTGCGTGTCGCATCCAGGGACACATGTATCCCGAGACAAATCGCTTTTTTGTATACTTTCTCATGCGAGAAAAGTCAAGTCAAAGAAAATTTAACTTCAGGTTTACGCACATCGTTACTTGTTATTTGTATTAATTTAAACAATTTTTAAAAATCTGTTCTCTTTTTATTAATAAAAATGAAATATTTTTTTTTATTTAAGAGACAAAGGAAAAAATGTATATAAATATTTATAAATATTGATTTATGTTAATTTACATTTTATCAAACAGGTACTAAAATTGATTTAACAAATTGACAACTCTATTAAAACTTGATAGCTACATATAGATTGGAAATAAACTACGAACTTTTATTAATTTTTTTAATTTTATTATTTATTTGAAACGAACGAGCTGTGAATGGCGCGATGAAATCCTTAATTTTTGATTTTTATGAAGATCGAGAAGTGTTATCTGACTTTTGTCGGGAGGTTTTAGAAAAAAACATACTAATTTTTAAAATCCTCGTATCGATCGGTCATTGGATTCGCTGGACGAAACGACGAATCATAAATTACAATAATAGCGAGGACAGTCTCTCTCTCGTTCTCTCTCTCTCTCTCTCTCTCTCTCTCTCTTCGAGTGCTCCTCGCTATCACGTTGGATTGTCAATATCTCCATTTATTATCGGTAAGTCGCCCCGCTTTACCTTGCACTTCAGAGAGACTTTTCTTCTGAGCAAGAAAGAAAAATTCACGAGACTCGAGAGAGAAAAAGAGAGAGCCGGACTCGGCAATAGTGATTTCCAACAGTCCTCCGAGTAATTCCTCAAATACTCGACATAGCGAATGACTATAGTTGACAAATTATTCTTTTAGAATTGCTATGAAATATACGAAATAACAAAAATTGTTTGCAACATTACCAGGCATTGCTGCTGAAATTGAAACAGAATATTTAAACGTGTCGTATCTATCTCCATAAAATTTACTTATCTTGGATCATGATTTACATGTTTTATTTATCCCGAAAACTCGTTTATTTCCTATCGTAATTATTGTATTGATCATCGCGGAAATTGTTTTAGATAATACAGTTATATTTATTTATGACTTTATAAACCTTACAATTTATTATGCCCGTTGCATACATATGATGTTCTCAGGTCATTAGCAAATCTAAACGTTTCGTGCAGGCGTCGTCGTTGTAGAATTAATTAATAGAGCGCGCGGGTACATGACGGACGTTAACGGATGGCCCCGCTGTCATGGGAACATGACAGCGTCGCGATTAACGTAAGTGGAGACAGACAGGTTGCCTGTGATGCTGCCTATCAAGTGCGTTATCTTTAGCCGTATAGCGATTGCGCGAAGTATATGTGAAGATGCATCGAGGAAATAATGCGTATACTTTGGAATTAACGCTCAAATCCCGTTAAGAAAGAGTCACACCCGTTATATTGCGGTATACCGTGGTTTCGTGCCTGCAAATAGCAGTTGTGTTATAATAAAACAACATTTTACAATGTAATAATTTATTTGTATATATATAATATCTTATAATATGTTATATATATATATATATATATATAATATTTTTATCTTCGGTAGCCGTGATATAAATTTACTTCAATGCAAATTTGTTGTTTCACTCGAACAATAAATATCGCATATAAATATGACAAACTAAATGGAAGTAAAGTATACACAGTCAGTCGTCGGTTTTATTTCGCGGTATTACAGTTATTCGAATAATTTATAATGAGATTTTCCGCGGAATCGTGCGTACACGATGCATGCGAAAATATCATAGTAGTAAATTGCGAGTAAAGATATCGTTCTCTCGTGTATTAATTAAAGGGAAATAATAGATTTCGCATAATGCGAGATTTGCCAACCATTTGCATATTTTGGCAAAAGCACATTTTCCAAGCCCTTTTGAAATTAAATTTTACTAATTATAGAATACGCGCGATATACCATTTGCAAAATCATGCAAAAATAAAATCTCCCATTTTGAAGAAAAGAATACAATGTACCGTACGAAGGGAAAATATTTTAAAAATATATATCATGCGTTGAAATTCTCGTTAGTTGATAAATCTGCATATAAATATATATATATATATATATCTCATGATGAAATTTGTAATACTTATTGGATATTTATCAATGTATCTTTTATCTTCGTGCATGCCGTGGTCGCGAGATAAATATTTTTATTGATTCTGCTCGTTGTTTTTCGGCTTCAGCGGCAAAAAGTTACAGCGATGATAAAAATCCAACGATTGGCGTAAATTGCTGGCGATGAAAATCTCGTAAATCGGTATAAACCGCGCGCGATCTACTCTCTCTTTCTCCCTCTTTTTTTCTGTCTCGACAATGTTCACCGCAGCTTACGGCTTACAGCTCAATAAATTCGCCGGATGGAAACGTAAACGTAACGCTCGCGCGAACGCGATTTAATTAACATTCCCGCTGCGGTGGAATGAACAGGCGGGCGGACGGTGCGGAGTTCGGTTAGAAAAATATGCAGGAGGGAAAAGGTGCCTCGCCTACATCCGGATGCGGTCCGATGCGGACGATCGGGCCGGCGGGTCGAAGATCACGATACATATATATGTCCGACAATGCGACTTGAATGTACAGCTATTGCTTGCAAATCTTTGAATGTGGTCTTTCCGACCGAATGACCACTTTTGAAGTTTCTTCCATATGAGTCTTCCGTATAACAAAACTCGTGATAAAAAAAATTTTTACAAATTCTTTCTAAAAATACACATACATGTATTTACATGTATTTTTTTGCTATGATAAATAATCGAATTTTGCTTTTAGAAATAAATTTTTAATAAACGCGATCTTTCCATTAGGGAGGAAATATAAAGATTTGCTAGATATCAATGTTTGAATATTATTATACAAGAATAATGCGTATCTTTTACTAAAAGACACATTTGAATAAAAAGAGCGAAAGAAAGATTGACCCCAAGTAAAAGAATTCATACGCGAAGTTTGTCAATGTTATTCAAAGACATTCTAGTAGAGTTACCGGCGACTGAGATAGTCATTCTCTTCGAGGGCGTGAAGAGGCTCTTCTCTTGTTCTCGAGTACGAGGGAGGAGAATCCCTTCGAAGATCCACACGCACATTGTGCAATGCCCTTTTCTGAAGTCTGAATATATGTTTAGTCTGTACCGTAAATAACAGTCATACACACTTGTTATAGGGGTTATCGAAAGACAGTAGCATAAATTGTTATTGATATTGTAGAGTTTGCAAAACGGTGACGCAAATCGCGTTTATTTCTTAAGAATTTAAATAAGAATTTAAAAAATGAAATAAAACAATTTATAGCCTGGTTGACATATCAATATCTTATTTGGGAAAATCTGATTTTTTTTTTGTTGCAAAATAAATATGGGGACAAACAGTAAGTCACTGTTGTTCCGCCTTACTTTTGGCAAATAGTTTTAGACTTAAAGCAATCGTGCTCAATCTCGACATACGTGTATAAGGAAGCGGAATTAATACAAATTTGCCACATATGTTCGGCTTCACTCTACTCGCATAAACCAACAACGGCAATCGGCGCTATTTAGAGCCACCCTCGCATAAATCTCAATCTCTATCTCTCTCTCTCTCTCTCTCTCTCTCTCTTTCTCTCTTTCTCCTTCTCTTTGTAGACGCGCGGTATCGATCCTGCGGCTTGTACGGCGCGCGTTTCAGCGTCAGCCGCTATTGTTCCAGCGGATACACGTACACGAATACACACGTACCGACGTCAGGACGTCTTTCCAAATTATGTAAGTTTCCGCGCGAGAGACGCGAGCGGTTCTCACAGCGCAGGAACGAGGTCCCCTTTGTGCATTCTCTACCGGGTCGCTAATTGTTTCCGAAACAAAGCGTCTTTAATAAATAAGAGTCGCATTGCGTAGGGAAATGCGCTTAACGTTGCGGTTTGCGCGATAGCAATTACCTCTGCTTCATGTCTTCATCTTCAACGTTTCTCCACGTCGCAGCATTCGATACAATTGTTGCGCGCGCGCGCGCGCGAAAGAGAGAGAGAGAGAGAGAGAGAGAGAGAGAGAGAGAGAGAGAGAGAGAGACGCACACTGTGGGCGTGCGCACGATGTTGACCCGTTAATCCAAATAGATCTTGGTATATCCAAATTAATTACACGATTATTATTGAAATGAAGTTTCGGAAACTTTAATTAAGATTATGATATCCATATGTGTCGGAGAAACGATTCATTCATTACGTAATTAATTTTAGATATTAATTTCACAGCTATTTCATGTTGTCGCTATTACGCGTTTAATTAGACTTATATGAAATGAAATAATGAAATACGTTAATTATGTATATTTTACAAGTTATTTCAAACTCGATTCCGTATTCTGCATTCTCAAAGCGGTGTACCTTAACATTAGCAAGGGATTAATTATACGTTTTAATTATAATAAATATCGCAGAAATTTCGTAACGCAATATTCGCCGCCGTGACAATGCAAAAATACAAAATGTAATTTACAAACGACTCCCGTTTCACTACGCGAATTAAATTTATTTTATTCAGGAAGCACAAATCGGATTCTACGGAATATTTGCGGAAATATGAAAAAGTTATTGTTACGAGAATTCAAAACACGTCGATCCGCCGAATATCTGGAACGCTTTTCGCGAATGCCATCCCTCTATTAGATCTTCTCGATGTATGTCCGCGGATTCTGGATTCTTGCGAAAATTCCCCGAGTGCGTTCTGAGTGTCCCCCACTCGCATTCCACGGATTGATCCCCCGTCGTCATTTCTATGAACGACGACGATCCTAACGCTAACAAGCCGTGGCCTGAAAAACTTAACGTGAGCTTGACGTAAATTTAACGCACGTTTAACGTCTCCAGTTGCCAGCTGCTCCGGCTCGGCTAAGCGATCTCGTCGATGAATTAACTTATTTACGTGCTTCTCGTATGGAGTTGAAGGCCCGCATATTGTTCGAAACGATGTTGCGTCGTTACCGGGGAATGGCTGAAGGTAGGAGCCATCATCCTAACGAGACGCACGATGTTTCATCATCGCCCGGCGCGACTGCCACGCAAACACGCGGATAAACACGTCGATAAACAGACAAACCGCTACCGAAGAATCGCAACTGGTATATTATCGTGAATCTGGAAATAGAATTTGTATAATTCGAAAACGTCATTACATCCATCCTCTTTGATTCGAACGAACATGTGAATGAATATTTGAATTCTTATGGCACTTTACGAACACCTTCACATCTCAAGCAAGTCTGAGAGAGAGAGAGATTTCTATCATAAAATTGGTATTAATAATATTGACGTTTATCGCTATGTTTAATTGAAATAAGACACTCATTGAACACAGATTGACGAAAAAGTGAAAAAAGATTTGCAGACGCGTTCGAGTGGAAGCATTTGAAAAACTCTGCCATTTTACGTTTCATTCGAAGCTCGATTGGCGTTTCTTTTCCCGGATTGTTGAATGCAAATTGATCGCAACCCGACTCTCGCTTTCTTGATGAATCTTTCCCTCTCTCTTTCTTTCTCTTCTCATCTTTTGATTCGCTCTCGCAAGCTTGTCGCGACGTTTTTCATCCGGACAGGAAGAGAGCACTTGGAACATCGTCGGCCCGTAACTACGACCGCTCCAATGATGGCTCTGCCATCGATATTTTCTGGGAAGAGAGGGTGATCGAGGTGGAAAAATACTTCGACGAAAGTCCGAAGGAATCGGTCGGCTTCGATGGAACCGACATTCCATGCTCGCTCAAGATTGGCGATCGTCGGAAACGAACGTGATTTTTAGTAGAACAATAAATATTATATTTTAAGTATCTCTTGTAAAATCTCGATAAAAATATAAGGAATGCAGCGATGGTTATCGTAGTTTACATCGAATAACGATACAATCTATTCTAAAATTTTTTTCTCAAACTAAAGGAAATTTTTAGACTTCGAATTATAATTTTAAAAGTATACAATTAATAAAACATGAATGTTGAAAAAAATGAAAATTAATTATTGAAATAATTTCCATTCTCCGTTCATAGAAACATGAGCTGTGCAACATGAGTGAATGAGTGAGACTGTGCACTTTGTAATTACTTTGTAAATACTCAACGAATATTGCGCTTGCGGATTAGTTGCTGACACAATTTACAGCATACGTGTATAAAGTTCTCATAGGAGACAATATTTACTCACTGTATATTTTGTGGCTCCCGAAAATGATGGTTATTTATTATTTAATCGTCGGTGTTATTATTCGCGTCCCGTAAATGGATTCGGGCGTTCGCAGATGCAAAATCGTTGTACGCTCTATCATTGATAGGTACGTATACATTAAACGGCGTATACATTAAATCTTTCATAAATATATCGGCTAATGCGTGATAATTTCAAAGCTATACAGAGCTACAGAGTGTGTTCGCGTTACATTTTTTTTTTTTTTTATAACAAATATTGCAGCGTACTTTCGCAAATATTATGAAAAATATATAGATATTTCACATGCTGCTCATAAAATATCCGCCTCTTTTGCGGAAAAGGAAACGCTATGTATTTTTTCGCATCAACTTCGACACCGGTGTTACGGTGCGTTATGGTCTATTTAGAGAAGTAAATTGTTTCCGCTCTGGCTGTGCCGCGCGACAAGAAAGAAAATCACTCCGAAAAAGTATCAGAGCGCGCACGGATTTCGCGGTCGCGGTGCTTTTCGGGCCGCAATTTTCCGCGGCTCTCTCGTAACCGTTGTTCGCGGACGTCGCGGATATTCCGGCGCCTTTTATGCAGCTCGTTAACCCTGCACCCGGAACGGCAACTGCAGGCAGCAGCCAGTTTGCGGCACGCATACGTACGTTACGTCGGGCATTCGTGTTCTCAGGAAGCTTGTCCATCGACGCAGGGATTCTTATCCCGTTCGAGATAAGAAGGGATTTAACGGATCAAAGATAGCGTTTTTTTCCCTTGTCCCTTTCTACGCTTCTTTCTCTCATTGCGCAAACGTACGAGCCGACCGTCCTGTGCACTGCTTAGTCAAAGTCGATGTAGTTTTAAAAAATTACACAACGTTGTATACACCTATAACGTTTAATCGTGGTATCGAAGAGGACGTAATTCCCTTATGTCGATATGTAGTCGAATATAAGCAAAATTACAACTTTTAGATCTCTTCTAGAGAGCTACGCAGCCATCCGTAAAAAGTTTATTCTATATCTTTTTCCTCCCCCTTTCCTCCCTATGAATCATATCCAGTGGATTATCGCTGACTGCACAATTCTCGGAAAGCTTCCTCGAAGGCGGAAGTCAATTGTAACCGAAGGGCTTCTCCGATTCTACTGAACTTCTCGCGTAGAAAGGACTGGAGTGTGGACGCGGCCGTGAGATACACGGAAGAATACGTCGCTTTATCCTGCGATAGTACTTCGCGAGCGGCGGCGGTATTACGGAACATATTTCCCGACTAATTAATGAGGATGTGTATCTACTTAGAGATAGTTGCATCATCCGGCTTAACCTTGATAGCGCTTGGGGTCAATGGGTAATCGACGTACAGGATAATTATGAATTGTTGAAACATTATTCCCACGAACATTAGGGAAGGAGCAGCTCGTGCTCGTACAAGTAAAGTGAGATGTCACGCACGGAACACGTAGCATATATATATATATATTATTAAAACTTGCCATCTTTCAGCTAATTTTTTTTAAATTTGTATTATTCATTAATTTTTTTTCCTGTTAAAAGAATGTTTCTGCAGAAGATGTTACATCTTGTTTTTCTTAACTCGCGAGTACGATTCTTCACCGCGCGGGTCGATTGCGTTCCCACCGCTTCCGCTCTGCGGAAAAATCTGTGCGCGCGTCAAAACGTCGCGCTCGTCGTGCGCTAATCGCCGGGATAAACTCTCGCGGAATCTCCTCCTACTTTTCCTCCTCTTCCTCCTCCTCCTCTCTCTTCTCCTCCTCGTCTCGTGGCAAACACTTCTCCAAGAGTGCGAGCCTAAATAGCAGCTTCTCCGGCGCGAAGATCGCCGCGGTGGGCATTAACGTGAGTAACTGTACGACCGACAGCTGATGCCGTTATCACGGCCCACGTACCTAAGCTCCACCATAGGTCCCACATAGGTCCCCCCCACAGTGATTTTTCGCGGTCCTGAATAATCGTCCCAGGTGGGCATCCGGCCGATTCGTCGTTTGTCACGCGGTGCACAACCGGCAGCGTAACACCGTCCGGTAATGACATTATACTGCGCGCACTTGCAATAATAATGATCGCCGTGGCGCGTGGGCCCGACAAGGAGACTCGCGCGTATAACGGTAAAGGTCCTCATGTCGAATGCGTTTCACTTGGCTCCTATTCGTTTCCTGAATCTCTCGCCTAATGGCGATAAGTAAAGCTCTCTGTCTTCGTGTGAATACGCGTAATCGATAGATCTGCGATTGATTCGTAGTCGAGCGATCGTGCCGATGTTTGTGCCTATCGTTCAATCGCTCGTTTCGGATCTTCGTATTCGCTACGCTTAATTTTTCTTCAAGATTTCCAATCATTGTTTTACTGTAATAAATTTCTTTCTTTTTTTTTTTTTTTTTTCAATTGTTTTCTTGTATCGTCATTGAGCATTTTACGGAATATATTAGTCTTCGATTAATTTTTTTTTTTTTCTTTTGATATTGTGTATGAATTTTTGATCAATGTACGTATATTATTGATTATAATTTTAAAAACGGCATTGCGGAAACTATATTGCACGATGAAGCCGAACATTGTTTTCTCCTGATTAAAATACTGCTGTCACGCTTACGTCAATATTATGCCACGCGACGTCGTAATGAAATTGTGAGGTTTTGAGGCGTGCGCCGTGCGGCAAATTCCAAAATTGCGTTAATTCCAAAATTATGTTAAGTATGCATATATCAGCTTTCACGATACGGAGAGTTGATATTACCGGCTTTGGCTGGTGTAACTATTTACACCACAACACGGTACGCCGCCGGCGTGTAATTTTGGACCAACTAGTTTACTGGAGTTTCTACTAAGCCTTCAGATTTCCTAGCGTCGTAATTGCTTCGTTTTAATGAGTTTTTCGTTATTGTGAATTTTTCGGTAAACAAGGGGTCAGTACACACTCATATAATAAATACCTTGTCCGTATCGTACTGGGAATTAGACGAGGTAAATTCAATTTCGCTTTACATCTATTATATTTACTGATGCTGCTCATCATCACAAGAAGTGCCACTCGTTAGTGCAAATATTGTCCTAATAAAAAATTATAAAAATATTTTATTAACAGTATAAAATTAAAATTAAAACGATGTAAAATTATTTTAAAAATGTTTTTGATTGAATTAAATTAGGAATAAAACTGAAATAAAAATTAGAAAAATTATATTTTCAACTTTCTGAAAAATGTTTTATGATAAAAACATTATTTGACGCGTTATACGCGTATATACCGCGAAATGTGTTTCGTAAAATCTATTTGCTAAATAGGAAAAATATAGTGCATCACATGTGTTATTTACATTCACAAATGTATATAGGAATTACGTAACGTGAAGTCACGAAACATCCGAGGCTTAAAATTACAGGTACAGATGTGAAGGTGAAACGTGTAATCACGATTTTCTCACTTTCGCTACTGCGTAACATAGGTCGAGTAGTCAGCATCTTTAAATCGAGAGGTGTGACGGATTATTCGTCATAAAAAAAACGAGGACACTGGGTGTTTAAAGACACTTAAAAGACGAGCTGTTATTTCGCAAAATTATCTCTAATTTTCACATTAATGATAATTGCCGAGCAAGTCAAATCATAATTTAGCCGTGAAGAAACACTCTCGTATAAAATAAATTGAAGAATACGTAAGAAGTTTACTGTTTACATTCTCGAATGGTAATCCTATAAAGTTCTTGTTTTGATCGTGCTCAAGTCAAGAGCCATTCGTATCTTGTCGAGAGAAAACTTATGTTTTTCCAGAAAAAGAATGTCAATGTAAATCTTCTCCCGCTGAGCACTTCGTCCCTTCGCACTCGAACTTCTAAGTTCGTATGTACAAGGAAATGAGCGAACCAGCGGGTTAACGGTAACCGATTCGTCGGAGAACCACTGGTTGGAGCGATATCCCGCGCGTGTGTGGGGCACCCGGTGTTTCATTGATAACTCACCCCGCGTTCCCTCCGGTCTCGGCGAGCCACTCGGTGGTCCCCCTCTTCGCACACGCGTGATGGATGCGCCGCGGGGCATCCTGCACGACACGACACGGGACAGGACAGGACGCGGGACAGAACGGAACGGGACGAGTCGGGAAGAGACGGGACGGGACACGCACGCACGCACACACGCACGCATGCACGCACGCACGCACGCACGCACGCATGCTCGCACGCACGCACGCACGCACGCTGCATTCCGGGAGCAGTGCGGGGTCAAGTGCCTAACTCTAACTGGGAGGAATCATCGCGCTGCTGACACGAGCTTACGTCATCTCGCCAGTTTGCCAAGCACTCGCGATAGCGCAAGGGAAGCTTTGAGTATGCATGCGTGGTTCCTCGGGGTCGGTTTATGTCATAATCCCAACTTTCGTTCTGTAGTAAAGGGCGATCTCGGGCAAATGGCGCATGTGAACGGGTCTGCGTTCGCGTGTGCCGTTCACGTAAATCTATTATGGGAAGTACGAAATTGTATGTGTATCTGTCAGAAATATAAGCATCTCAGAAAAAGTTGGTTAATAAAGTTAGTGACACGTCGGTTCGTTTTAGAATACAGCTTAATAATTTTAAAATTTGAAAAATTTCAGCATTGCACAATTCTTTGAAAATTATTCACCGATACTGATTAACAAACATTTGTAACGTACTGATTTATTTACTTTTCAAGCTAGTGCGGATGTCACATACAACTACAGATCACGTTTGCGAAAGGATCGAACAATGTCGGTGTGAATTCGGGATGTGATTCGTCACGGCGCGTCGACTGCATTCAATTATGCTCGGTTATTACGACAAATGCAACGCGGTTTCTGTTATTTTGTGTGCTAACACGTTTTCCGCATTACGGCGTCGTGACCTGAAAATTGCGCCGAGATATCTCCCGCGAATTGGCCGCGATCCAACGTGGACGATCGCGTAGATTGAGGAAAATTCTAAATTCTCCATCCGGCGTGGCCTGAACTCTAATATGTCTGCAATATGCAAGGAGAATTGGAGTAATCTTTGGGAATCGCTGGCACGCTTTGCCGTGCATCGTTACTACCATGATTTAAAAGTTCGCGTACTTCCAATTTTGGAAAAATGTATTCCTGAAAGATTACTCAGAAACAAAAATATATCGTACATTTGAAAAATGCAAATGCTCCGCTATATTAATATCATAATGGTGAATTTATATTGTTGGTAAACTTCCAAAGTGTAATGTACAACTTAATTATGTCTAAGTTAATAATTGCATAATTTGCGAATTAATTTATTCAGATTTAACTGTTAGTTAAAAAATGAAACATAACTTTATGTTGTTTAAAGTCATTTATGTCCGTGTAAAACCGCCTGTTATTTCAATTGCCGGTCACGAAGATAAATATGTATGCGCCGAGGAGGAAGATAACCATATTTATAATGCATTCTTACGTATACATATCGCGTATTTACGAGATATTTAGGAACGTGGGAACCGCCTCGCGCATATTCCTTTCAAGAATGCGGTAGAGGAGATCATAAATTTTCAAGTTAATCGAAATAACTCGATCTTATTTATACCACGGACCTTCAGTAAGCTGAATGTAAGTTGGCTTGATCTACTTTGCAGCACGTACTATCCATTTGTAGATTTGCTTGGAAATATTTAAAAAAGGAATACAAAATAGTGTTCTGATAAGGTCTCTCTCTCTCTCTCTCTCTCTCTCTCTCTCTCTCTCATTCACTCACTTATATTTGTTAATTTACTTTTAGAATAGCTTTTATTTTACACCCTCCGTTACAAAAAAAATTTTGACATTGTTTCTAAATTCTTTTTGTTTTTTATTTTTTTTTTGTTACCTATTCATCTTCTAAAAAAATCATATTGTTATTAAAATTATTGAAAATAAGTTAAGCATAGAAATTTAACAGTAGAAATTTTTTCTCTATCATTAAATTTTAACAATTTAACATGAATTTCAATTAATAATATCGCGCACATTAATAAAATGAAATTAAAACAGATGAAAAGATGCGATCTATTAGTGCGCCTATCTTATCTATTTCTCATCATTGATTAAACAGTTTACGACGATGTATCTGTCGTCGAGGCTGCCGTCGTCTGATAGATCTTGCTCAACAACATGGGGGTTTCTCTCTCTCTCTCTCTCTCTCTCTCTCTCTCTCTCTCTCTCTCTTCCTCTCTAACGACCGATACGACGCTTTCCACATCGTATCGGTCGCCGGTCGCTCGTTCACCGCGGATCGTTTATGGATTTATAAACGTCAGATGGATACAAGTGCGTCGATTCAGGGAACGTTAACACGCGACGTGACGCCAACGGATGACCGGCGATTACACCGTTTGCCGTCTCCCTCGCTGATGATGTGCATTACGGTCGTCCGTGCGCGGCAGCGCGACGAAAGAAACCGGCGGCGCCCTGTTGTGCCGCGAATCGACCGGCGAGTGCATAAAAGCAGCGGGATACCGCGCGCTTTAATTATTCCCCGTGCACTTATGCCATCGCGGAACCCAGATTACAGCCGCCTGGGTGATTAACCCTTCCGCGCGAACCGCCTGGGAAAGTTCTAATAGTTCGTGTTTACACTACGAACTATTTTTGAACGATGAGGTATCACGTAAGCATTCGCATTCGCGTGTATCCTAAAAGAAGAATGTAAAAATCTTTATTTCTTAAAATATTTTTTTAAATATTCTTCGAGCTATATCGGATAAATGAAAAGGACAAAGAGTAAAGGGGCAAGGAGAGAACGAAAAGGGGTAATCGAATTAAAACAAATATTATAGAATAAAATATAACCTCCCTTATACAAATTGAATATGTGGAATGCAAGTTTAACAATAGTATTGATATCTGACAAATATGATCATCATTATTTCTGCCGAATTGAAATTAATATTGATTGACAGGGAATATATATGAGTTCTATCGTCGTGCTAATTGCCGTCATGAGGTCAAGTTAAATCAGATGGAATATTGACTCGTATAAGATCGCCGGCGTTAATGCGCCTTGCAATCCGCTCGAGATCACAAGTCACATCGACGATGCACCTCGAGGTTCTGATCTAATCTGTCAACAGAGAACTGCGGCGAGAATGCCGCTCCAAACAGCTGCAACGTGCGCTATGCGCGCATGAGGATCACGTGCGAATAGATTATGCGAATACGAATCGCCGGACGCAAATGTTTATTTAGGAAGCGGTGCGTCCTCGCGATATACGGCATTATGATAATCCGCCATGGCCGCGTGAGTGCACGCGGTTGCACTCGCCAATGCCGATCACGTGAATGAATCTCGAAATTGTTTCCGAATGAAACAGCAAGGCACCAAACTTTTATTACAGAAGATATCGAAGAGATATCGTCAAGATTGTCTGCTTTGCACCATGAAATGGAATCGACTTATTGAGTAGTATTTATCGTTATTATCCGAGCTTCGATACGTGCATTGTGTTCGCGAAAGCGCATACGAACGCACTTTACCGGAGGGAAAAAGGGACGATTGGACAGCTGGTTACACGTTCATGCAAAAGTAATATAAGGTCGCGGGCTAGAATATTGCGAACCGTAAGATGACAAATTTGAATAAAGAACTCGGTCTGTTTTTATTTCTATGTTTACTCGGAACTCGATTGCATTTTCTAGGCACACTCTGGTTGCGCGTAACTTTGCTTCAGAAAATGAAGAGAGATGGAGCGACTCGACTTGCGTTCACGCAAATGCGAGGCATAAAAAAATAACATCGTCGACTATGAGCAAGAAGGATTTAATTAAGAAATTTGTATACAAACTTGGATCACTTTTTGCAGAGGAAACTTATATCTGCACATCTTCTCGCTATCGTTAGGGCCAATTTGTATTTTACGGCATGTATAAAGAAGAAAAATTTTATTTTACACGCCCCGTCCGTATCACGCGCCGTTGCAAAACTTTTGTTGATATGTACCTAACTTTCGTTAAATAAGTTTAGAAATTTATTTTATTCTCCGAATAAATTAAACATTACATTTTTCTCATTTGCCTAAGTAATTATAAAAACATTTTGCAAACAGGCTGATTATTTATTAAAAAATGCATTTTTATATGCAAATTTTACTCGTAACACATATTTTTTACCTCATCCTTCGTACATTAAAATAGCGAGCACCAAATATACACACATACATATATATATATATATATATATATACATACACATATATATTTTCTTCGTATGATGGAAGCATTAAACAAACGTGGCAAATATTTTAGGAGTTACATTTAATATAAACATATGAGACGCGATACGCTGTCGCATCGCACCGTCGAATCTCCTCAACAGCAACGAATGTAACAGCGGTAACCGGATCGTTGCGTGGATTATTCCGTTGCGAAATAAGAAGAAAGAAAAATGGAGACAAGCGGGAGGCCGGGCCGGACCGGACGCGCGTGTACGCACAATGGCGGTGACCGTTAAATTCAAATCAGCTGAGATATATAACGGCCGATGGTTGGGGCGCGCGTGCTCTAACTAGAATGAATGCGGTCTGCCTCGGACAGAAAAGTTAACGCGACGCGTTGCAGGAAAGAGCGCAGGCGACGATGCGACGCGACGCAACGACGATGCCGCCAGGAGCCCGGCCTCTCCTTCTTTCCATCCTCCTTCTCCTCCTTCGCCCTCGTAACGAATGGGGAAGGGCCCCGGATCTCGCAAACCGCACGAGAACGATTTATAAACGCGTGGGCGAAAATGGTCACGAGGAGAGCGATACCGGTATACGGTGTACGTAGACACTCGGTGTATCTTTACCGTACAACATAGGCAACTGTAAACGAATTCGATTCCCGCGTTGTCGCATCCGAGGGAACCGCTTGGTTGTTCCGCAGACGATTTGTAAAACAGATCGAAGGAGAAAAGCAAAATTACGGTAGTGAAATAACACCTCGGAAATACTTCAGTGAAGTAACTGTGGTAGATAGGATCTGAATTCGAACTTGGATTTTTAGCAGCAGCAACGTGATTCGTTGCCTATTTTTTACGTTTGATTTTTATTGTCTGTATTGCGATCTGTATTGCGAGCTCGTTATTTTTTTCGACGGGCGAGAATCAACTTTGGTAATTCGATATTTTTACCGTAAATCTATCTTGAGTATCTTTCGATATCGCGAGTGCGCCTCGGCACGGAGACTCGCGCATCCGTAAATTCCCTCGAAACCGGAAAGGGGAATTCACGGGCGAAAAGGGTTAACGGGTGGCAGATACCACGGCATAACGATGGGGCCCGTAACGACCGTATTAATACTCGTGGCATGGTTCGCGTACCCCTCCGGTTCGGAATTCCGGCTTGTGTGTATGGAAATCCATTAGCCCCACTGACAAATCAATAGGCGCGGCCGTTGCTGCGATGCGAACGTTATTCCTGCCTGTGTTACCATTAGAGAGAGGCGGACAGGTGGACGATTAAGAGATACCGAAACACGCGCACGGAACCACTATTATCGCGCAAGACGAAGAGGGAGAGAGAGAGAGAGAGAGAGAGAGAGAGATTAATATCCTTCGGATCGGATCGTCCGCTACATTGTGCCGATACGGTCCGACGGACACCACTGGCGAACGGCCTGCTATTGACAAATGAACGTGTAATCGACATCCGATATTCCGACCGCGCGAGAAGATATAAACGGTGCGCTCGCAAGGGGGATGCGAAACCGCACCGCGGGTTAATTAGTTCCGCAGATTTTATTAAGATATCGCGAGTGATCTCGCGCAACGGTTCAGCACGAGATGCGCCGCCGACCGCCGAGCGCAGAAAAACTCCCCGCTCGCTTCCTTCTTCCGCTTTATTTAATCGCAATGCGTCTTGCAATTATCAAGTTACGACAACGATAATTACTATTTCATCGGAATTATTGAACTTTACTATTGGTTTTTTTTTTTTTTTATTAAGAACTCGCTAAAATTATTAATCTTTTTTCCTCGCGTCAGCTCACTTTAATTTTTACCATTCCATCGTTGTGCCGCAATGTCCGCCATTGTGTAAAACCATCCTTATCTGGAAACGATAGACGTAAGCCGGTGAGGACTTCCACTTGGCGAGCGAGGAAAAGCGAGACGGGCGGTTCATTGCCGCGAGCGGTGCTCGTTTGAAACGAAGACGATCGTAAACGTGCACTCGCGACATAACGATTATTTTAAATAACCCGCCGGGCGGAGAATATAAAGTGCGTTCTTAGGTAAATGTGCATTGCCCTTCCGACGACAATGGGCTGTCCCCTGCAGATATGAAGACAACCCCATGCCCCGGCCGGCTTCTGTCTAGCCGTCTTATCTCTTTGTGTTTCTTGCTCCTCGTTTTCTTTCGCCTGTGATCCTTCTTGCGCACACATTTCCCCGTGTACTTGTATTTTTGAGAAAGCAGTATATATTTAAGCTTTCATTTTACTCGCGTTTGATTTATAGAATTTCCTATCGATTACGTAGCCATAAATTTATCTATAAACGTTGCTCTCAGTTTATACACACGCGACGTTGGTTTGCCTGGGAATTTATATAACCAACGTCCGCGCCTTGTCAATTTCCTCGCAGCACCGGGCGAAATATAATCCTCGCGTTTTACACGTTTGGTAAGTGACTTGGAAGTCGCTTAGCGCGCCTGTTACCAGCACGCAAATTGAATCGAGTTACGCGCGTCTTAGTCAAATCGTCTTAGTCAAGAGGGGAGGGGGGGTATAGTAAAGTTACGAAAGATTGATTTATGAAATCTCCGCGTGGACGATTAATAATCGCGGAGCTTTACGAACCGATATAAGATTTTTTCGCGGTCTCGCGATTAATCATCCGCGCGATCCGCTCTTGCGCGCGCGCGCGCGCCAACTGGATCTTATTGTTGGAAAGTTTTATCCGTCACTCCTGGTTTCTCCATCGTCGATTCTTCTTGATCGATCGGAACTTTCTCTCCGGTGAATCTAGGAATTTACGTGAATTAAAAACGGGATGGAACTTCCCCGACACCCTCGCGAGAGAGTGATGGATGGAATTTATAACTTTGTGATATCGTGCCGAGAACACTCAGAATTTAGACTGCTTTATTACCACCTTATAAATTGGGGGGCGCGACCGTTGGTTTATTTTTAAAGAGGCGTAAAAACGCAACGGCGAAAACGTTATAATGCAATATTCATAAAAAAGCACAGTCGGGAACGTAGCTCGTTTGGCAAAATATTTCGTTAACATTTTCCTCGAGGTCTCAAGCTGCTGCGAGTGATATTCGACGGTGGTCGGAAGTGAAGCATACAAAAATTGTAAGAAAAGTAAACGGTGTTACATATGCAATATGATGTTACACGATTCATTCGTGTATCTTAGTGAGTCTGAAAAACATTTTTTGAAGCAGAAAACGCTTAAGTTAATTATTTGTAAAAAAAATAAAGAAAGTTATTAAAAATTCAATTTTATTTTGGCTGTGTTAACAATTACGTAGCTACTTTTACATATCATAGAGATATTTCTTCTAAGTAAATAAACTGAGAAATATAGTTAACCGTTATCTTTGCAATCAACCTGATACTCCGTGTACCGAGTACACAAGTGTCATCATTGCCATCATCGTGAATGATGGAGACCGTACAACAAAGTTCAAAGATCCGGTGACTTCACAGTTAGACGCAATTACACGATCGAATGGACCGCATAATGGACAGGCCAAGTGTCTCGCTGTCCAACCGGGTAATTGAAATCCAGAAATGCCGCCGGTGGGCGCGATTTTATGGGATTTCTCGGTAAGATCCCCGGAGAATCCCGCCGTTCCCTCGATCGTAAAATCCCCGTCGCGCCTACGTGACAAAACCACGAGTGAATGGCGCGCCCTGTGACAACGGGCTATGCAAATAAAATCAGTCGGGCGAGCGTGAAGCGGTAAATTCCGGAGCGCCCGGTGCTTTAAAATCGCCTAATAGTGCACGCTTCCGTCCGGGGACGGTATCTCTTTTGTGCTCGGAATACCGTTAGAAGAACAATCTCGCCGAGGATCGGTCAAGGTGTTTACGACTTCTCACGTTATCGATTTCGACAAATGTCGCTTTTAGAAATCGCTCTTAAAATAGAAAGGGATTTTCGAAAAATTAACTATTCCAGAAAATAATATTCTCAATTCTCGATGGTACTTGGAATCTTCTTTTTAATTTTCACGTTTATCGAGAAATTGATAATTGATTTTTAAATACATCAAACAACAAACTTTTCAATCGATTCCTATTAAATGTTTGAAAACTAAGTTCTTTGACAACAATTAATTTCGGAAAATACTGATGTCAATTTTGTAATGTTGTATAAGGTGCAGCACGAACGTGAGTGCTTTTGTGCTTGAAACAAAACTCGCGGAGTTAGGGAGTTAGGAAATTGAAACGTTCGTCAAACTGCCAAAAAATGATAAATCATCTAGTTGAACTAACGATACTGCGTGGAATACGTATTATCAATCATGAATGTCGGAGATAGGAGAATACTGTTAGAAAAAAAAAAAAAAGATTGTTCATTCTCTTCTCATTAAATTAATGTATTAGTTTTGCTATTTCTAAGCTTCGTTACGCGTAATAAAGACAATCAATTATTCTCGAGAACAATCAATTGCGCGGTTTTCTCATTGCAATTTTATTGCGGTGGTAAAAGCCATAGAAAGATCGTGTGGAAATGTAATTGAAATGTAAAAACCGTGCTCTCCTTCTTGCAGAGCAAAGTGAATTGTCTTCGATTCTGCCACGGTTAGACGCAACGTTAATTACATTTCTCTATTATCTGCATACTTTTGCATAGCGAAATGCTCCTTTGTTTAATGCGATTTCATTAGTCTTCTGTGAACTTTAACGCGCTGTATATTTTATCCTTCGTCGGAGATAATAATCATGTTTCCCCTTTCATTTGTTCATCTCTCTCTCTTCAAGAGACGGTGATTTCGGTTTTGACTAACGAAAAGCTATCTCAAATCCTGATAAGTCGTATGTGTTGTTAAAAAAGCGAATGATAGCAGTATTCTTTCAAATTAGAAAAATCTTAACAAAAATCTCAGCAGAATAAATCTGAATAAAATATATTTTTTCGTAATTTTTATTAATCGTCGATATAAAATGAAATAAATGCCTCAATTAAATGGATTAATTAGGGCATTCATTTGTTTCATTCATTTGCATCAAAAACCGCGTCGCTAAATTCCTCTTTTTCATTTCGAATACTCTATATAAGTTTACTTACCAAAAAGCGAGCCTTTTATGCTGCTTTAGATTCATCGTGAATTTCGGATGTTGTATCTCGCTCTCGAGTGAAAACATAGGATTTCGGGGCTCTTCATTAAGGAAGGAAAGGACGCTACAATACGTAAATTCATCCGTGAGTTAAATTAATTGCGCGCTTGATCCCTCATAGCTTTCGCACCGTCTGTTAATGAGTGCGTCAAACAGTCTGAATTACTGTTTCTCATAGACGAAGTCGCGCAATTATCGCGTATTTTTGTAAGAGAACGAGTGTCTTCGGAAATGATGAGAAGTAGAACTGTTTGAGTACGTGCACAACTACAATACTCATTCAAAACTTAATTAACGATATTTTTATCATTTTCTGTTCTGCTCGAAAGTCCGTTGGCACGAATAGAATTGATGACAACTTGATGATAATTCCCCTCTCTCTCTCTCTCTCTCTTCTTGAATTAATCAATGCGACGGCATTAAATATCTTTAGCAGGCATCTAATATGTGAAACTGATGGTACTAATGCGTATTTTACAACATCTTAATTTTCAATTTCAGTTTTAATTATCGCTATGTTTCATTTGTTTTCATTTACGTTTTGATGTCTCGCTGTCGGAAAACGTGGGTTTCAGGATACGAATAAGATACGTGCTGTATATATACAACAGCTAACAGACGCTAACATCCCAAGGCGCCCGTCATTACCTGCGAACGCAACGGCATATGATATTGATATAAACATGTGGAATTTAAAAAAATTCCGCCATACCGTTGGCTGTCGGCGCGATAATTTGATATTCGGTGTATCTCGCCGGCATCTCGCCGTCTTTCGTATGGTGAACTTTGACTGCGTGCGCGTAGTTATCTGCTACCGTCTCCTCGCGACGAAGTAGGTCAAATTTCTAACGAGGTCTACTGACTGTCTGACATAAACTTTGACGGCAGATATGATTAGCCAATTAGACAGGCCCGTGTGTAACAGTGCCGAGTGCCAATATCGTGTCGTAACTTCCATCGGCGAGTAAATAGGAACGGCTCCTACCGGCTCGCCATACTAACCTTAGGACCTCACTTCGTGTTCGATTTTATTACGGGTAGAGCAGTACCGTAGATTTTAACCCGACGTTATGAATCGCGCGTTCCCACATTAAATTTTAATCATTATTACGCAATAACTTTTTTCAGGATGGCTTAATATTATTATCGTTCTTCCTTAAAACGCGCGTTCCCATATTAAAGTTATTTTCTATTATGTTATACTTATTTATTGAATTTTTAATTATTTACCAACTAAACCTGTCTAGTTTTATTACCGATTCGTTTCTCTTTAACACATTAATATTTTTATATCTTTTTAATATGACTTTAGATTCATGAGATCTGTTTACTAAAGAGATGTACATTCGTGGCGTAACAAATTAATTTCCGTGTTTAGAAAGTGTATAGCGTGTGTCGGCATTCCTGCCGTTCCTTTTTAGGAAGGGGGGGGGGGAGAGAGAGAGAGAGAGAGAGAGAGAATTCCTGTTCATTCAGTGGGAGACAATAGATCGGGGAATGTGACTGTACTGTCGTCCTCGCCGAGCGACATTTCACATTGGAACAATGCGTCCGCGCGTCGGCAATTTTCCCTTTTCTTTGATGTAGCGCACCGCGTACCGGACAAAAAGACAGATTTCCGCTTACATGATTTTACGTCCGTAACATAGACGTCGTACAGAAATGTCACGATTCACGGTGACACATATCTTAACACGAACTTACGTAATGGGGAAATTGAAACAGTCACTTTACACAGTGAAACTTGACAGTATTTTATTTAATAACTTAACGATAACAACAGACATTCTCTTTCCATTTATAGTTGATATACAGTACGTAGTATATATATATATATATATATATATATATATTTGCGTGTGTTAATATTTTATTAATTAAATATCTTTGCGCGACATTTCAGTAAAATGCTTCGTAAAACGTTTTATACGTTTCGCAGAAGCTGGCGGTCTTTATGAGAAGTTTTCTTAAAGAGACTTAAATATCAACGGTGCACGCTAATACCTCTGCTGTCGCGTAAACGCGATCCGCCGACTAAGTATCCTTTCGCTGGCGATTTATGCGCGAGCAACAGGTGTCGGGAAGGCGCGACGCGACGGCGATCCGGTTGCATCGCTCGAGAAAATCGGATAAGAACAGAGTTAGCAAGAGAGTAGCGAGAGAAATTTGCGACTGGGAATTTTCGGAGGGGAGCGAAGAGACTCGAAATGGAGTAAAAGCATCTCGTTAGCTGATGCTTCTTGCGTTTGCTATAAATGGTAATCCTGGTTTCTAAAGTGTATCGTGAGGTTGAGAGGAGAGAGGGAAGGAAGAGAGGATGGAACGAAGACAACCCCCAACGATGAGGAGCTAACGTTGGTTGTTTCGGTCCAAATGGGAAGTCTGATTGCGCTTTTGTTTTCGAATCGTCTCCCCCTGTATTTCTCCCTGTCGTTTCTCGTTTCTCCCTCACAGCCGTCGTTAACTGCGTTGTTACTATTATTGCAGTCTTTATGTACCGTTGTAGTATTTCATCGTTGAAATACGAAAGTTGAGAAATTAGTGACTTTTTAACTATAAACATCCGCATTTTTATTTCTTATTATTTTTTTTTATATATATGATAAATATAAATTTTTGGCTACTTTATCGATACGTTGTTACAAATTGGCTGAGCCTCATTTACAAATAATTTCTATTGGTATATATGCAAAGGGGAATGTTCTTATTGAAAGAGGCTTTTCGAGGACGTGTGAAATATATGCGAAGATTGAAGGCACATGGGCAAAGCCCGCTTTGCGTTCGTTTGATCGGCCTGCAACGGTGAAGTGACCCGTCAGACACCCATCAACGCCTCAGATACAGACGAGCCCGAGTAATCGTCCTCCTCTCGTTCCGTTCTGCCTCTCTGTTTCTTCACTCCTCCCTGAACTGACCTGACCTGGCTTGACCTGCATTTAATTCCTTAATTCTCTCACGTTTCGTTATTACGATTAGCGTTTATGGTACATTACAACGTATCGATGAGATGTAATTCTACGTTATTTAACATCTATCTTCTTGATTTATCTGAGTTAAATTGATCAGTATATTATCTGCTTATCTATCTCTAGATTTGAATTATCATAAAAATTAATTTAATTATGTACATTTAATGTGTCTAGTAGTTTTTCAGAAGACTGAGAGAGAGAGAGAGAGAGAGAGAGAGAGAGAAATATGAAAAATTGGAACAAAACAAATTTTATACTATCCGATTTATATTAAAAATCGAAAAACAATTAAGGGTGTAAATGCAGATTTTAAGTTTTCTTTTATTATAAAAAATTTTTCATAAAAATGTGATAATAAAAATATTATTTTTCTGTCATCTCTGTCATTTATGCCCTTTTTATATTAGAATTGACTATGATGATAACTAAATCTTTCTCTTGGTTACGCTACGATAATAGTAAATGGAAAGAACCTACGTCCTCACCTACGATGTCCGTCAGCTTGTGCGAATACCATAAAAATGGGGATTTTTCAGACCGTGAAGCCGGGCAGGCGCCAGCTCGTCTAGAACGAAACCTCGGGGCGAATGCACGCGTTGCATTCTTCTCGTATGTAGGCTAGTAGTGACTTCCGTCTGTTCCTCTCCTTTTCCTTCCCCACGTCCCTATCCCCAATTAGATGTTACATTTTGTAATTGTTTCCTCCAGACCCTGCGCGCTGAAGTTAATTATTTGGATCCGTTATGTTCCCGTTCGCCTTTGCTCGCTAGGAACGAACATGCGGAATGCGGCGCAGGCCGCGCCGCGTGCATTATATCACGATCATTACCTCTAACGAGCAGCTGGTCCGATAATTAATGCGTCAAATCGCGCATGAAACGTGCGCGAAAGCCCGAAATCGCAAGAATGGAAAAACTCGCAAATCTTTTTGAAACATGACTTATTCAAAAATTTTAATAGAAATATTGTAAATTAGTAAGCTACATTATTAATTCCTTCTGTAATTTTAAATATATATATATATATATTTCAGGATTTTAACTCTAATTTTTTTCTAGAGCATGCCACATTTTTAGAATAATTTGATTTGCTTGCTGAAAGTGTCGAGACTATTTATGCATACTATAAAGTGTTAGCGACATATAATTTAAAGCGGGAGAATAGGTCGTGTCTCCGCTATATTTATCTTCTGCCGGCCGATGAAATACAACGGTGTGTCGAGGCTTTTTCTCGAGGATCAAAGGGCGAAGCGAATCTCCTTCGATAGTCTCTCTTTGGTGGGTGTCGTCGATATACGCGTCGCTGTGAGTATTAATCTAACTGCCTAAGCTTTACGATCCAGTTTCGGGAACGTAGGCGAACCAGATAATGCGCGAGCATTACTCGCATAGCCATTGTACTGGGAGATTGCAATGAATAAGGGCATCAACGTGAAAGATGCTTTCAACGTGGAAACTATATTCGTAACATGCAATTAGTATCCAATATTAGTATCTAATTATTAAGTGCCTGCTTTATATCCTTTGTTACAATGAACGGATTAAAATATAGATTTCAGATAATAGATTTCAGATAAGTACTTAATAAAATATACGAATAAGGAATTAGAATAAAGATTAAAATTTATGTTAAAGATTTACATATCCTGTCGTTGAAATTCTAAAGCTGTATATTGAGTAAATAAAACTCAGGATCTATATTTTAAATATAATTTATATCCAGATTGTTTAAATGTGTGACAAGAATATGATTGTCGAGAGAGAGAGAGAGAGAGAGAGAGAGAGAGAGAGAGAGGGGGGAGGATAAAGAAGCAATAAAAAAAGTTACACGTTCGCCGTAACTTTGTTCCTTGCGATCGACGATTCGCCGTCGATGCGGTTTTCCGGAAATAATATCGGAAATACGTGACGCGCTTATTTCAAGCGACGACGCTTAAAACCCTACCTCATCGAGAGTGTGGGCGAACTTTTAACGTGCTGTTTTTCTTGTTTGTTTCAGGTAAGCCACCTTCCTTCCTTTCTTCCTTCTGGTCGGTTCTTCTTCCGGAACTTTCGTCATGCCTTTCTTTACCTTGGTTCTTCGAAGTATATATATATGGCGAGGCTCCGGGGTAAGTTATCGTATCACGAAGTTTCTCGTACCCCTTTCCCCATTTCTGAACTTTAACACGCCACACACCGTTTCGTTTTATTAAACTTTTGATAGAAAATCGTGATCGGTGATATTAACGATAGTTATGACGACTCTCGAATGAGGGAGAAAGAGAGGTCGAAATATGTCGAGAGGGGTATTCCATCTTAGTTATCGTTAACCTCCCGACTCCGGAATGTTTCCTCGCTAAAAACACGCTATACACAATGTTGTTGGAAATTCAGTTCTTGTTTATTAAACAAGATAAAATGCATCGGGCAACTTATTTATATTCTACAAACGAACTTACCGGAATTGAATCAGAGCGCCATGAATAGAGATACCGTTCGTTACTATGCATTCTCTCGGTGGCGTTATTAAATAAGGAAAATTTCTAAAAAAATCGCGATGAATCCGCGACGTAGAAAGTAAAGAATCCGGCGGTTCGTCGAATCTTACGTGAAATGAATAATCCGTTATTACTGCGAACAAATCTTATTTCGACTATAATAACGCGCTAACGAACGTGAAAATTATTACTTTATAAAAGTATGAAAAAGTTAATTTTTAGAATTGAAGTAGAATTGAAAATCAACGATTTAACTTATAATAATCGGAATTCTTAATAATTAATTACACGATCGTACGATTAAATGTTCTTATTGTAATTGTTAATTCTCGCTTTAATTTATTTCTTCCTAATTTAGAGGAAGAGGATCTCTAATGCGGGAGATTCATGAAAATCCTTAATCACAGCATGTTGTTATATAACATTGCGTTTCCTTCCGGCGCTTTGTAATCAACTCATAATGACTGCGCCACAATTTTGCGTCGCGCCCGATTAATGACGGATTAAATGAGCATCGGTATCACACGTGACACGTAATCGCGTTGCCGCTCGTTCATGCTATTAGCGAGTGTCCATTGATTACGTCAGGCGCGACGTTATTTTGCCGTAATTACACTGATCTCGTCACCAATCGGTCATTTAATTACCGATGCGCTTTAATTGGCGTATACATTTATTACCCTATTTCGCCCTCTCTTTTCTCAATTCGCGCGATCTTGCGGGGCCGCCCTTCATAAGCGGGGTTGATTAATTAAACCAATATTTTGCCTTCGCAAAATTATCCGTCGATTTCTCCGTTCGCCCCCGCTGTTAAACTACTAACAGAAACGATGGGCATTTGCTAGTTTCGCGAGAGTTATTCTAATGGCGGTCAGAACTGCGACGTGCTCGAGGGCTAATCGCGGGATAATTGCGTTCTCCGACCTCCGGCCCAAACAGTAATCTGATTCCGCAGCTGGCCGTCTTGAGTCGGTCGTATCTCCTGCCAGAGGCTAGACATAATTTGTTTGCGCGAATATATATATATATATATGTAGGAGCGGATTCGCTAAATAAAACTTATTAGAATTTATTTTTTCCTGTATATTTTTTAACCGTGTATTTATTTTTTTACTGTATATTTTTTAAATTGTTTTAATTTCACATTTTTTATCTATTGCCGAAGAATGTCCGTAGTGTATCTTAACGTTTCTTTTTGTTTACTTATTTTTTTTGAAACATTTATTTATTTGAAGCTTTATATCGATCGATCGACGATTTGTCTCGTAAACGGATCCTTACCTTGTAAACGGATCAAATAGGATTTTAAATTCCCTAAAATAAAATAAATTAGATTATTTTATAATGTCGTTATCTTGACACGTGGTTGGAGCTTGATTGTCAAGTGCGGCAACTCGATCGACGTTGACTCGACGTTAGCCCGAGGCATATATCGTGATTTCTGACGTGTTCTCGTGGTCCCCATGATCCATCAGGGAAGAGTTGAGGCGCGGCGATGGTCAGGCTGTGTCTCGTTATTGCGATAGCGCGAGCGAGACTCGATTATCTCCAACAACTTAACCGCCGCTGTACACGTGACAATAAGGGTCCTTGTCGGAATATTGTTACGGGAAGCAGAAAACACTATCCGATTATCCTCATATCTTTTCCGAATCGTATTTCGTATTTGAGATCGTTTTTATTAATATAATATAACAACATAATAAAATTTGCATTTTGAAAATTATTTTGAAAATTAATAATAAACTATAGTTTTATCTAACGAAACAATTTTTTAATTTTTTGTGAACGTTTTCATCTTCGAATATTATTTTTATGAAATACAATATTCTCTCTCTTATATCTCGAGTTTTTCACAATACCTAATTAATATTAAACAGTGAAACTTCTGCAGAATGTATTTTAATTACAAATCAATAATAAATCGTTTCAATCATATAGAACTGAGAGAGCGGCAATTATTATTAATTTATTATTTAAATACAATCTGCATTGGAGTGCTTGATAATTAAGTATCGCAAGGGGACATAGGGGAAAGATTATATTTTTAAAAAATTTAAAAGAAAATTAAAAATTTTAAAAATTGGAAAAAACGGAAAAAGTCTTTAAATTCAATATATAATTATGTTGAAATGTTATTTTTATAATACTTATAAATATTTTATGATTATACTTTTATTTGCGAGGAACAGTATATGTCTGCGCTTTCGAGATACTGTTTTTGAGAGGATTACGAGAATTAATATACTTGTAAGGGGGACACAAAGCCCAATTCTCTCTCGTCGGTTTAGCGTATATATCTATATAAGTTTATCAGTGTGTGCTCGAACTAGATTCAATTAGGGGCAGCGTGTATATACTCGTGTGCTCATCGATATTCATCCCGCGGCTAATACCTGCACGCCTCTCGATGGCGTGTAGCGTGCATAAGAAACAACACAGCACTGTATGCATTACTCCGTGAATCCGTGTTAATATTACAAAGATAACAGGACATTCAATTCTGACAAGACTGAGACAACTTTCCCTTCCGATGCATAAACCCTAGTAATTGAATCTGTTATTAGTTTATATTAAAAACGAGTTTGGATTTTGACTGGATTGATATGTAAAGTAAGTAAATTTAATTATCTAGAAGTAATGAATCGTTTTAGCGTTTAGCATTTTTCACAGCTTAGGCAAAAGAATAAACGTTTACATTTTTTTATAATAATAAATTAAAATAGAGATGTGCTCAGACAGACTAATCGATGCTCATAAATTAGAAAATATAATAATTAATTATAATAAACGTCTAATTAATAATAACATATCGAAAATATTTTATTTGTTCATTTTTCAGAGAGTTTGATTATTAGAAATATTCCCAAGTCTGTAGATATTTTTTTAACAACGTTTACTTCATGGGTATTAATGTCTACACGTTTTGACGGTGGCATGCATAAGAAACAATGTGATGTGAGCGCTGTTCGTGCATTATTCCGTGAATCTGTGTTAACATCACAAAGACTTGATAATAGAGCATCCAGAATAGAATTTCCCTCTCCCATGCGTATGTTTAAACTAGAATCGACCGGCGCTTGCGGTAAATCGCTTATTAAGAACCCACCCTTGGCTAACGAGAATGTAAAGCAGTGATATCCACGGTAAGTATATGCGCATAGTAATCGCGCGTCGAGATTAATGGCGTCTAACGAACTGATTTGTAACATTGTTGTATCAAGCGGAGATAATTGAGCGCAATACATCCGCCGCGTGCGCATTCATGTAAACAGTGCGCCGCAATAGATAAATTATCGATGTACCGCGCCGACGCACGTGATATTCAAGCTACCAGCTTGTTAATTGACTATCGCCACTAACGTGGCTTATCAAGACAGAACAAGATACTACTGTATCTAACCATCTAGTCATCGTGTTTAAATTATGCAACGAGATAGATTACCCTACAATCGAACGGATCGTATATCTTTTAACGCTATTGAAACGCTCGCGACTTGGAGGATCGAGATTGAACATTACAAAATGGCGAACTCGACTACTGTTTTCTCATTATGATGCGTCGCGATAAAAAAGTGAAGATTATTTAAATGAAATGCAAATGCGAAAGAAATCATTGTTGCGACTATCATACGATTTTGGTATCTAAAATATCAGCTTGGGAAATTTCGAATGATAGATTATATCTGTAAAAAATTGTGAACATGAGAAGCAAGATTGTTTCATATCACGTAATGTTTTCATAATGTGACTAGACACTGTAAAATCGAAAGTCTTAATTTAATTAAAATATCGAGATTAGATCAATTGATGATATTGCAATGGAATTTATGCGTTTAAATCCGTTTATGTACATGATGATACGTCTATTGATTTTCACGGCTCAGTTAATATAGATTTTTATTTCTCATTTAATCTTGTTTTTTATTCTTTATATGTGCTATATATATATATACTATAGCAGTACAATTTTTATGAAAAAAAAATTGAATGAAGAAATGAGAAAAATTTATTACCAAAAAAATTATTAAATCTAGTGTTAAATATATATAAGTTTGAGGAATAAAATTTTTTTCTTTATTTCGCAATTGTGCGGAAAATGGAAATTATATAATTTCTTATTATTTCATCTCTAAATTTTTACGCCTCGAGGTGAATGAAATTGTGAACTGTTGATTTTAATAAATCTAGAAAAAATAGTCGTCACATATTCTTCCGACAGTTTAATTTCATCTTTGTAAGAAAGATTTTTATTGAAATCTTGCAATTTTATTTCTCCCGGAGCATAAAAGCTTTTTATAAAATAACAATGCATTAACCAATGTAAATACCTTTCCAATTAAAATAGCATATATAATTTTAATCTTAAAATAAACATTAAAATGTACCATGATAGTTTATTTATTTCTTAATTAAATGAAATAATTTGCAAATAGCAGAATTAATAATATAAATAGCAAAATATTTATTTTACATATTATATTATATTTATTATATTTATTATAAATTACATTTGTTAAGAAAATTTGTGCCAAATATACGTTAAATATTTCGGCGACAATCTGACTGCTGTATATAACATTAACGCTTTTTTTTTCTCGAAATGCGATTATATCCTATGAATATTTAACGACTTTTAATTCACGAGATCAATTAATACTGCGATTAACGATTTGTATGCGCGCATTAAAGCAACGGCTGTTTGCTGAGATAAATGTTTCACATGATTTATTCGTTTGAAGTAGCGATATGAAATGAAAATTATAAATTATTGTTTTATTGCAATATTTATAATAATTATTTTATTAAAGATATTTGAATATATACATCGTGTCTCATAATTTAAATTTTTCGCCGATTTAAATATAATTTGTGCATTATTTTCAAACTGGGAGTGAGAAATTATACACAAAATTTATATACAAAATTGTCCGATACAACAATTTAAGAAAATTGTATCAGTAATACGTATAATATTGATGTTTAATAATATTTCACAAAATATGTAATATATTGTGTATGTAATATATGTTTGGTTTATTGTGTCTTTAGATGTAGTCATCAGCGACTTTATTAACTGTACAGTATCTAAATTACTTCGAAATACTATTTTCGAAATGTTTGGTTATTAACAGAACGTCATATGTGCGAAAACGAGTCAACTGTCGAGCGGGGCATTTAATTAATAAGTATTACCATAATTGCTTTCCTATATTAACCGCGTGGGACAAATTCATGGTTAGTGCATTAGCAATTCGTCAAAGCTCCCCGATCGATCGACATGACCGATCGATAAAGCGAATTGGCAACGGCGGCATTGGAAATTAAGTCGTTTGTCTTGACGATGAGTAATTAAGATGTTCGACCGTCCAATTGCGGGTTTTATCTCGTACGACGGTACGGAGGAGTTTTCCGCGGAGATCTGGCACGACGCCGACCGTCTTTATGCACGATCGACGACGACATCGAGAAAGACATAATCGCGATTCCTTCCACTCGAAGACGCGAGTGAGGACACGCGTGCTCCGCTGATCCCACGGAGTAGACAATGAGCCTACTCTTCATCCTGTCGATTCGCGTACTCGAACAGTCGTCCCATTATGCTCTCTCTCTTTTCCTAGTCTTACACCTCGATAGTTCTATTTGGAAGAGTTATCGGTGGAAGGATAAGGAGGAGATGAGAAAAGAAAGCCAGACATAGAGTCGCACAGGAAACATTGCCTTTATATCGATAATATTTATATCACGATCAATTTTCGAGGAACATATACGTATGCGATGAAATGTATTTAATGAAAAAGAATTTAATAACCTTTCTTAGAGTATATAAGTTTTATTAACTTCATTTTGATTAAATTTGGTTTGGAAAAAATTTGACAGTTTGGAAATGTTAAATGGACAATGGAAAGATTAAAAATTAAAAGCATATTTCCGGATTGACACTTCGAATGTTAAATTTTGAATATTATTTACTTTTTACATTATGACACTTAAATATATATATTGTAATTTTTAACATGAACTGTTTTTATAACATCAGTCGATTTTAAAACCATGAAATATGTCACACGAATTTATCATTTTTCTATGTTTGTACATTCAGTGTAATTTAAAAAAGATGCAAATATTTCCTAAAAATATATTTTTGTGAATTAGTTGCATTTTCTCTTGTAATGCGTAATATTTGATTATTGGAAGAAGTTATAATAGCGTTTTGTGAGATTGGAACTTTCGGAATTTGATGTTTTATATGCAATGACCTTGTTTAATGATTATATGTTTCCGAACGAGTATTACAAGGTAACCTCTTTGTTTCTTTTTCTTTCTCTATCTCTCTTGCGTAGTTGATATCTTTGTACAACAATGACAATGATGACTCGGGTCATTTGAGATCTTTCCCAGGGTATAGAACTCGGTGGAAAATCTGGGTTACACTCTTAATGTGTCTTAGTTAATGATCTCAGATATTATTTTTTTTTTGGAGACTTGTGTTTCATGAAATGAATTTCCCACGGGGATATCCGGTATGAATATGTTGATTTATATTACATGAGCTTTTTTAATGAAGTATGTACATCAGATTTTTATATAGGTATATAAGGATTAAAAATTAAAATATACCTTTAATTTTCTGACTTCGTACAGATTATATAATTTTATAATAAACGACATTTATTTCTCTAATATGTATTTTATTTAATATGTATTTTGTTATTTGTAATATTTAAACATCGTGAAAGTCATAAGATATTTATTTTCGATCGTAAAGTTAACAGATTTATCTCGTATAATCTGTCGTAAAGCTTACAGAAATCTTTTACTTTACTTGAAAAATAAAAGATATTTGGATTTATGTTCTCTCGTATACTACACGTCAAGACTTTCTTTTAATCCAAAAATACTTGATCATCCGATTTCGATCTTTTAATAAAGAGACTGTCTCTACACATCGATGTGAAAAGAAATAATTCGGAGGATTCTCGTATATCGTTGGGTGACCTCTCGAGCGAGGCAACCGATACTCCGAGAGTTAACAATGGACGATGAAGATCTATCGTGAGAGCCATTATAAAGCTCTTATTGTGGACGCTCTGTCTCTTTGTCGATATCAATACGCGTCCCAATACGAAAGTCGATAGAACTCGTGGCCTATTGAGCACTTCGATCGGAAAAAATCGCAATCGAGAATTCATTAACATCTCGAGAATCCATTGTTCCTGTCGGAACAACTATTTATTAGCTCCTTCCTCCGAGTTCCTCCGATTGTGCAACTTATTTATTACATAAGGTATTTTAATCTTCTTATGCGTAAACTTTGTTGGTAAATTGTGCGAGTGTGGTAAGGTATGATAAATAGACAGATTCAGGAATAATTAAATCTTTTATCAACCAAATTTAATTTAAAACTTCTTTAATCTCTCTGTTTGTAAGAGGTTCGCGTGGTATATGTTGTATGCGCGTAAATGTAAATAGCTAAAAGATACATTCATCTTTAGACTCAATATTCTGACAATAAAAAAAAAATCAGAAAAAAAAGCGATGACATATTAAATTATAAATGATGAAGATTTATATATATATATATCCGCGTACAAACATATGTCTGTGTATAATACACGCATAGACGCAAATTGCACAATGCAGTAAAGTTGCGACAGTCGAGGGGGATTGTCGTTGCACATTGTAGGTTTTAACGGTTGCACCGAAAGCCATTAGCGACGGGGCAGGTGCGGCGATTCGAAGTTTGTTGAACCGTAGATAACGAAGTGGCGCGACGCGTTGCAGGTTGGAAAGGTAATGACGTGTGATGCGATACGAGTGACACGTGTAAACGGGCCACATAACAGCCGACTATGCAGCCGCTACGCGCTCGCTCGCTCGCACGACGCGACGGCACGCGTGCGGATCGCACGGTGCAACGGCGTTAAACAGAGCCGTAACGTGCATTCTAACGGGCCCGACGAGAGGTCCACGCGGCTCGTTAAACGCCTGCGAATCCAATTACGCCGTCGCGAGCCGCGTAATCGGGGACGGAAGGTCTCGGCGGCGTTAAGCGGCGCGTTAAAAGCATTACTTGAGATACCGTGAATCGTGAAATGCGCTGAAATGACGGATGAGGAGTGTTCTCAAACTGCACTTTGTTTTACATTACGTTTAAATATTTTTTTTTTTTTTTTTTCATTTTTATACATATTTTTCAATTTTTACAATTGCAAAGTGTATTGGTATATATTTTGTAATATTTTAGAAATAGTACGGATTACATATATAAATTTGTATAAGACATTGTATGTTACAAAGTAATCTTGCATTTTCCATGCGTCACGACGTTTTAATAATGAATATTTTTTAATAAGTGGACGATCGCGTGCGTAAATCTTGCGTATAATTTGCACGCTTCGATATAATATTATTTCCATCGTTTTTTCGCAACTACGGTATTTTTACCGTTGTTCCACTCTTGCGATGTATTCAGAGTTAAAATGCTGGCGAGTGTTGATAATTAGAACGGGCACGGTTGAATTAACTTTCTGCATTAGCGCGCACCGGTTTTTTTTATGCATTTTTAAACGTGTACACCTGTACACATCGGTTGATCTCCGTTATCCTTTGGTCTTTCGAACAAAACTTGAGATCTGGTATAATTAAAATGTTACGTCTTTGATGCGTCCTTTGTTGGAATTTTAATCCGTTGCCACTCTTTGCTTCTCGCAATAACGAGCGTATCGTTCGTTATATCGTTCGTACGTGTTTTTGTAAAGATCAAAGATAAAATGAAAAAAATTTCACAAAATAAAATGATAATATTTCACAAAAAATAAATTCTTAAAAGAAGTTTAATTGAAAATATTATTGTCATATGTAACAAATTTAATTACAAATAATAAAATAATTTGTAATTGTAGTTGAATACACTTGTAGTTGATTGACACTTATGTCTCCTTCCTCCTTTTCTTCTCCTCTCTCTTTCTCTCTCTTATAAATGTCGCAATAAATTTACAATTTTTTTCTACTAATTTATAATTTATAAGCTATAAATTTACAATTATACTAAACAAAATAAAAATACACTAGGAAATGTTAGAATGCATTTATATTTTATTATGAAATAATTAAGAAAATGCAATATTAATCTTATCTGATATGATTTTTCATTCAAAGATGACAAGGCTTTAAAGAAAATTAAATATCTAATAATAATAATAATATATATAATAATTTCTTAGTTTATCCAAAATGAAGAATCTAACGAAAACATCATCGACCTTTTTAGATAGTACTCTCTAGAAATTAACATCATTTATCATTTCTTAATCATTTCTCAAGTTCTTCGATGTGGTCTCGGAATCACATCGTCATTTCAAAATCAAGGAAAAAGTCAACGAGGGTAAAATAATCGATCTTTATGATAGGCCGACGGTTTTATGATAGGTCGACGTCACGAGAGGCGCGTTTAGGTATTATTATTATTCGTGCGTTTGATGGAGTCTTCTCGAGCTCGTCCCGCTTTGATCTCGCGGATCGATTCCGCGGTCGTTAATTATCTTCGCCGACTGCAGTTGATTGACTTTGCCGCAGTGAACCGATTAATTACGCTGCCAAGATCGAGGGAATGAATCATCTTGCTCGGAGGCTTCATTACGAAACTGCAAAGTTTAACAAACTCATCCCTTCCCGTTCTCTCTCTCTCTCTCTCTCTCTCTCTCTCTCTCTCTCTCTGTCTCTCTCTTTCTCTTCGCTGTGTCACCTTTGAAGTTTCACTCGAGTACTCGATTCGTCACATTCGATTGTGAGAAATTCCTTTTATATAAAATTGAGTTCATGCATTTACAATTATTTATTAAACAAAGCATTTAATGTGTCTAAATACAACTATTATTCTCCAACATAATATATCTATTCCCATTGTTCTTTTCGTCGCGCTTAAATGACGCGGTTGACAATATCCCATATATACGTATTTTAAATAGCAATAGAAACACGGAAGGTGTTTATGTTAAAATTCTGCACCGGTTTACACACACACACACACACACACACACACACACACACACACACACACACACACAGATACGAAGAAATTTCCCACGTAATACGCGCGCACGTATCTAATTTCGAGAACCGAGGTGGCACACTCCGCGCGAGTAATAACGCTTTAATTACGTACGAGTCTATTAATTCATTTCTATACTTCTACGAGAAAATTCGGGAAATACGAGGCAAAGTTCTCCATTTCCGGGATCCCCTTTCTCGTTAACTAATAATCAACCTGCCCGTAACGCAACATAGCTGCATTTCGTTTTCACGAACGCACACACCAACGTCGGACCGCATCGCACCGGTCCGGCGTTGCATTCGCCCGGATTCTTGATTTCATTCATAGCCAGCATCGCGTGCGGCCCCGCTCACTCGCTGGAAATTCTGGACGGTCTGGCCTGTATCTCTTTTCCCTTCGCCTCCCTCCCGTAGCTTCAATGCTACGGGCGCACTATCATGTTTCACGGCAGAAATACCCTACAGCGGAGAGCACACGCGAGGGAATTAAAGCGAATCCACGCGATGCTTCACTCTCGATGATCCCGCCGAATGAATCATCCGAACATGTCGGATGAGCAGACTTCTGTTTTTATAGCGCCTAGCAGTTAAATACAGCTTCATCAATGTCCATTATTTTTTTTTTAGAAAAAAGAGAGATTTGTGTTTACATTGCTATTAAAAAGATAAAACGTCTTCTAATTCAAAATTCTAAAGATTCTCATTGAAATTGTTAATTGATACCTCGTCTCGATTTCTTTCGGTGATTAAACTTGTGATCTTTAATTAAATTATTTTTTAATGTTTTTTATATATATATTTAGAATGATTATCCAGAATGTGCGTCGTGTAAAGCAGGCTTTATATATACGTTTGTCGCGCCCCGGCATATGACTGTATCTCTCACGGTGTCATACATAAACATACCGAGGAAGAAAGATAGAGAGAGGGTATGAAATCACGAGTGTTCGTTCCGGTTGCAGCGCAATGCAGCGATGTTTGTCCCGATGCGTTCGTGTGCAGAGATGCAACATCGTAGCGCTGACCGTCGCGCCGGAGAGGAAATATACTACTTTGCCCATTAAGCAACGACAACGAACGCGACGTACCTACCTTTTCCACTTGCTCTTCAGCGTCGGGGCGAAAACCAGATGCGCTCTCGTCGCGCTTGGGATGCGAACATAAAATTCACGCGATATTTAGAATTAATAATTTCTTCGTTTGCGGCCTTCATATTTTTTTTTAAAGAAAATTTGAAAAAGTGAAAATAAAATGCAAAAGAGATGTAGATTTATGAAACTTCAAGATATAACAAACGGAACGTGTACGTTGAGTATAATTGAAACTCGTAGATTTACTTCGTAGATTACGTTGCTTTCAAAGGTAACCGCATTTGAATATTTAATTAGATTTATTTATTTTCTTAATTTATAGAATTTCTTTAACGATGATGAATATAATCTGATAATCCTTTTTATTAAATAATCCTAGATTGAAAACGCAGGGTACGAAAAACTGCTGCGGATTACTGGAATGAGTGAACAAAAAACTGAAAAATTTGGAAGTAAAACTGAAAGCGGGATTAAATGAAGTAGAAAAAAATTGGAACACCGACACTAAAGACACGAGCTTTCCATATGGCGCAAAAAATTATAAAAGATACAGAATTATATGTATAAAGAATAGCGCGCGCGCGCGCGAGAGAGAGAGAGAGAGAGAGAGAGAGAGAGAGAGATAGAGAGAGAGAGAGAGAGAGAGAGAAACACGCAAGTGACATTCTCACGAAATTTGTAGAAAAATTTCACATAAAAGAGGGGAACATCATTACCGGTGAGTGGCATAACTCGACAACGTCATCGCGTGTTGCGCGTGTCATGTGTGTGTGTGTGTGTGTGTGTGTGTGTGTGTGTGTGTGTGTGTGTGTGTGTGTGTGTGTGTGTGTGTGTGTGTAACGACTCGGAATGCTGAGCTCCGTATTTATGTGTGGCGAAACCAAGCCGACGCAACGTGGATGTTTCGCTCTCATGGCTAAAGGGCGTGGGGGGAAAAGCTTTACGATATTATTGGAACAGGCTGCGTTCCCTCGCGCGAAGTATGCTTTGCCACGATGCATGAGGGTCACGTACTTATTGTGCGTATCAAAGCGCGTCGCGCGTTTCTTACGAGCCGGGGAATGCCGATGAGTCATGCGACGAACGCTTTCCGCCGTTTCGGAATCGCGCGAATGCAGACGCCGAGGCTTTTCCCTGCATCCCTCGGCCCTTAGGTTGCAGACGTGCCGGCTGCCACGGGCGTGGATCTGCCACGGGGAATAGATGGTGTCGTTAGAGACGCGATATTAGAGCCTCTCTCTGGGTAGGCATATGTACGGTGGAAGGTAACATATTTAGTCGTGAATAAAGATGTTTTGCAGCGCGCACCGTATCCCACGGCTCCAGAGATTGCGCCCCGTATCTAGGCACAGAAGGAAGCTTTATGCGTTCTGCGTGTAAACCCATTGGAAAATATTTTTTCGCTTATTACGAGGAGTATGATAATTTATAGTATATATAAATTGCACGTGCTGCAATTTTGCGTCGTAAATTACAATGATATTAAAATCCCCCCGCGCGCGCGCGCGCGCGCGCGCGCGCGCGCGTGTGTGTGTGTGTGTGTGTGTGTGTGTGTGTGTGTGTGTGTACTTGAGTAATGTATCTGATCGTGAGAGTTAAGGATGTGTATAACATACTGTATCTGTGAAATGTATTGATTTTTAAGCAATTGAATTGTACTCGTGGTTTAAAAAAAAAATCCAATACTTTCGTGAGATACGAAATAGATATCTATGATATTTATTTCTTGATAGTGAACTGTTCGAGTCACTGCTCACAGATCGAGCCAAATAAATTAAAAGTTGAAAGTAAATTAAATAGAAAAATAGAAATAAATTTTCTTTTCTTTTACAACGTGCGTCGAAGTTAGTCGAGACAGTCAATGTCGGTTAATATACAGTTTTGTAACTCGTTGCAATTTTATGAAACATGAGCACTGGTAACGGTTCTAGTGGCGTTTAACAACGGAACGCTAATACGGTCGGCTCTAACCTTCTTTCTCTTTTTTTTTCTTTTCGCGTCGCGTAACGAACGGTGGCATTGTCGTTTTCAACTTTTACGCTTCGGTCCATATAGCAAGCGGAACGTCGTTTGGATGAACGTCGTTAAGTCGACACGGTGGTAAGAGCGTGGGCGCGAAAGCATCGGTTGGGGCAACCAAGCGATGGCTTGTAATTGTACGTGTTTTCTGCCGCGTGCTGTACCGTTAATGTAAGTGGATGGCGACGTCGAACGATCGCCGATGCACTCTAGAGGGTGTCCCAGAAATCCCGCGTCGGATTCTCCGACGAATCCTAAGTTAATCCTTCTTCTGCTTTCGCGAGTAGTAATAAAAGTCTTCATGAAAAACGAATATTTCGTCGTAGGATAATAGTAAATTTAATTAACGGTGTATTTCTTTTATATATAAGAAGCCATCATTGACAACAAAAAAACTTTTAATAAAATTTATTTTATTAAAATAGAATTTTTATATAATTTTTCTCATTTTCTCATTTTTATTTAAAAATAGATTCAATGATGTAACTATTACATCATTGAATCTAATTTAATTCTTAATATCTACGATTTGAGTGAGTGCATGATTAATGGGATACCTTGTATACGCCGTAGCCATGAAGCACCGTAATTTACGAAACGATTGAGCTGCATCGAAAAATTCGGCGATTGAATTATTATTATTACTTACAAAATCCATCGTGTGCTTTAAACGCGCAGCTTCGTGTCCGTTATATCCCGCAGGTACATCGAATGCAAATTCATATTGATTCAGGGAAGTCGACAAGGGAGGGAAAGTCTGTAATAACTGTAATATATTGATAATAATGAATTGCGTAATGGTAGCGAGAGATTAAGTATCTTGTCTTCACTTGCGTATACCCCGCCGATTGCGTAACTAACTTAAATCCACACGTATCTTTGAGAAAAGTGGGGCGTGGATGAAAGATCGATTATCCCTAATCGCCATACTGGCCGATCGGCCATTTATTATGCCGAATTAAACTATACCGTTCTATCTTCTCATTTATTACCGCTACTTACCGCATCGCAAGACGTATATCGCTCTATCTTTCAATTATCGTTCCAACGCGATTCGTCTGCCGCCGTTAACACTCCGCATTTATCAAACCCCGCAAATTGTTGTATGAGATCTCGAGGGACCTGTCGCATACCATAACGAACCGTCCGCCCATCTATCTACCTAATATTAGTGGAATTCTCTAGGAGGGACATAAATCTCGCTTCCCACCTGCTCTCCGCGGTCTCTTCCCGATCTTTCGCCGACGATCGCTAAGTCGAAGTTTATCGTGAATATACTCGCTGAAGTATACCGGCGAGCTAGTGCCAATGGAAGAGGCGCTTTCACGGTCGTTAGCGAAGTTGGCTTTCGCATGGTAGCGCAGTGAACTACTACATCGAGGAGAGGTGTAGTCGGAGAGCCGATAGTCGATCTAGGAAATGTATCGTTCGCGATAGGTAGCTGGCTGATAAGCGACTCCACCGTCTTCGTCTCTTTCTCTCATTCCCTCCCTTCCCCCCTTTCTCTCTCTCTCTCTCACTCTTTCTCTCTCTCGCTTTCTCTCTTTATCTCGCCGCGCCTCACTCACGCTCGGATCGCGAGATAACTCGTACGTGTTGCGTATGCATAATGTCCCTAATTACTTTACATTGTTGCTGTTGCGCGTAATAAATGCGCGGCGACTTGCGCGCGAGCGAGTATACCCGGTGTCTTCCGCACGAGATTTACTGCTCTGAGATTACGCGAGTCCGAGAGAGATCTACCCCTCCTCCCCTCTCTCTCTCTCTCTTTCTCTCTCGATCTCTCTGCTAGTCGGGAGTTTCTCGGTTTTTTTTTTTCTTTTCTTCTTTCGGTTATCAGCTATATCAGTTCTACACGAAGCTCGACCGCGCACTTCGTTTCTGCCGTTTTCTTTTTCCTCGGCAGTCTTTTTCCCGCCTCTATTCTCATAGAGAAAACGAAAGGCCGAGAATAAATCCTCGTTTGATTGTTACACATCGCGCGTTGTACGGATTGTAATCCCCGCGTGGGTATATACTTTATTTGCGCTATGCAACTTTCAATATCTGTCACATTGTTGCGCGTATCGGTGAAACAACTTTTTATTCTTGTTTATCACGTTATACTTTGGTTTTGTTTCCATTTTTTTTTTCTTTTTCTTTAATGGTAGTCTTTTCAATAAACACTATACCTTGGTAATTTACATACATGTTAGAGGAATATATTAAATAAAGCAAATAAATTTTACATAATTCTAACTGCTTTCGATTGTACATAAAAGAAATATTTTTTTATTCAAACTTTCTTACTACTAAAATATAAGAGGATTTGATCTAATTTCGTAATAGTGAGAAAATTTGAAAAGCTCAAGAATTTTTTGATAAATTCGATTATTATTTGTTGAATTTATTTTTCATACGACACACGCGAATTATTAATATTGCAACAAGAACGGAGATGCGAGTGGCTGTTTTATACATTGCCACGTATAGTGGCACTCGGGGGACCACAGTATCCGCTTATTCGACGCGCATGTTATTTAAAACGCAATCCGCGTTTTATTCGTGTCGACATATTCGCATTTCCTGCGAGACACATTTGCACGCGCGCGAAAATAACTTTACGGCACGTCCAGCCCGCGCTGTAATCGCACTCGTAATTATCGCCGCGCTTCTCGATCTCGTTCCATATTCCCAGAAGATTCGTCCGTGTCATCGCGCGGGCTGCGCGAAAATAGATATGCCGTAATAAAAAGCGATTAAACGAGCAAGAACACGTGCACGAGCGGCGAACATGTAGAATTCATTTTAACTCGCATGTAGAGACCGCCAGTAATTTCGAACTGTGTTGTGGACTACGTGTTTCCGGCCTATAAAAAAATAGACGGAATGAAGTATTAGACACGAATATAAAGGGTACAAAGGCGAAATTTACATATTTAATTTTTTTTCATATCCCGAATTAGGAGTTTATCCAGCTTTATTTTAGCGTTAATTTCAAATGGAAATATAATATATATAGGAAAATTTTTATTTTTAGTATAAAATTCTGCCATATTAAAAAGATTCAAATCTATACAATTTAAATCTGCATACATGATAGATTTGTTAATTTTGAAGCAGCAACATGGATGAATTTTGCTCTTTTTATATTTCTTATATAGCATGTTTATACTAAACGAGAGTAATATTCTATAGCTATACGAACGCAAATTTATCGGATGCGGCAGAAAAGGGAGTTAAGCAATGTTCGATAAATTAAAGAAGAATATTTGCAACAGTTCCACGTACAAAGCTTGCATCCGCGATGACGGAATTTTTCGCAATTATGATTTTAAGCTCCCCTTTGGCGCGCACGTTTCGTATCACTTGGGTCGCGTTTCTCCCTTTAATCACGCTAATCACCGCACGCGCGCGATCCGTGCAAAAGAGAAGCACACGGATTACGTTAATGAACAGATTAAAATCGCGATGTTGCCAATCTCTCTGCATCCATTTCTCTGTTAGATATCACGTTTGATCCTCTCTACATAGTTTGCGCGATTTGTATAAACGTGTAAGCTTTGCGCGCGCGCGCGTCTGTGTGTGTGTGTGTGTGTGTGTGTGTGTGTGTGTGTGTGTTCGTGGATGTTCAAAAATATTAGATATTTTTCGAGTTAGAGGAAAGAAAAGAGAGGATTTGATAACGATGAGTATAATAGGCGGCTTGTCTCTCGTATAATGCGAATACTTTGCAGTCTACGCGGGAGAAGCGTCGTGTAAACATCACGTAGAACAAAACGCAGCGAAACCGCAAGCGATTTTATGCGAAACTCGCATCGCGTAGCGTTGAAAGCGAACTGATGTCGTCGTCCGACTTGCACTTATCTTACCTGCGACGTAGCAGCAGACGGATGGCGTAAGGAGAGGGTGGAAAGACAGAATTAAACGTGCCAGTCACGTAGAGCCATCGTCGACCGTAGGTCGGAAGTTTAAAGAACCTTTAAACGTTCCGCGAAACGATTTGCCCGACCTTGCCAATAACAGCCTCCACCTACTTAAAGTCGCCGGTTCGTTCAATGGCATTTCGATGACTACATCGTTCTCCCGCATTGGTCGATTTGTTCGGGGAAGGCCGATTTGCATCGAACTCGGGACAAAACAGGATGCAAAAAGGCCGATCGGTTAAAGTTAGTGACTTCTGGATAGCGCGCGTTTCGTTTGTTTTCGCATTAATTCGAGAAGTTTTATCCCGCTGCTCTTTTTACGGCGCTTGCAGAAATTGCACTGCGAATTTACTTTTGCAACTTACGCTGACTCAAATTATTAGGTCACCGTATATGAAGCGTCGTTATCGTATCAAAAAAGGAAACGGATTACTTTTGCGAGAGGTAGTAGTAAAAACCGTATTTAACGGAAACGTTTCGCGCGCACGATGTTTAAGATGAGAGGTTTCCCCAGGGTTTAAACAGAAAAGGAAGGAAGAGTCTTTAAAAAGAGCTATTAACTTACCTCGTTGCACTTAGGTATTAGCTGACTCTAGCCCAGAGATAATCGATTTGATAACTCCTCTCTGACATCTCCATGTTGCTAAAGAGGCATTTAATGACGCCAAAGAGTCTGACGTGTTTTAAACCGACTCATCCATCCAGCAGCGCTCGATCTCTCTTCCCTTACGGCGCGCGCTATTATTAAAGCCTGTTGGTCTATTTCGAATAGTTCCGCGGCGTGCTGCGCTGCAAAGCGAGCGAGCAAAGCGGGCGCATTGTTGGCTTTATTGTAGGTATTCTACTCGCTGCGAAACGCTCGCTCAGACCTCAGCAGGCATCACCTGAGTACACCAAGCTGTTAGAGAGACGGCACAAGATCAGTCGCGATCTAGCATGCCAACAAGTCTCTCTCTCTCTCTTCCTCCCTCCCCTCTTCTCTCCTTTCTCTCAACCTGTTAGATCAGACGGGTTAATATTTGCTCGATGTAGGGTAATTCGCCCAATAGGTTACGTTAGATATGAAGACAAGGTTAAATCGCTGAGACGGATGCTATGAGCTCTCTAATGGTCGTTCTCTACTTTCTCTCTCTCTCTCTCTCTCTCTCTCTCTCTCTCTCTCTCTCTCTCTCTTTCTGTCCGCCTCTCTCTCTTTTTCCGTTAGATATGTAATACATTCTGTAAAAGCGTGAATAATATGTACATTACCGATTATAAGTTTTGAGGGCATAGATCATAGTGGGAATCTGAAACCACACCTCTTTCCACGACTTTTTTTTATTTTCAACCGAGTTTAATCAAGTATCTCGATAATATGAAATGTGAATTTTTAAAATTTTTGAAATACGAGAACTTGAGAAATTAAACTATAATAAGAGCAACATCACTTATTTTCATGTTTAAAATGTGTCCGTTTTCGATGGACATTGGAAAGATCTTAAAAAAGGTTGACCTTATATCGATCGAGAGATATATATTCTTGCACATCTTGCATATTTTTTTCACAGTCTGCATGAACTTTTTCATTTTGCGCCGGAATTACCGGTCGGGAAATGAAATCTTATTCGCGACGAAGATGACATCTCTGTTAAGGACAGAGCTGTGACGGAAACAAGGACGCGTCTCGTGTCCCTGGACCGCGTCCAAACCACGAGGAATTCGGGAGGACTTCGCTTTCCGCGCGCGCAATGCCGTCTGCGGAGTCATCATTATGCAAAGCATTCCATTCCGCGAGGGCCGCAGAATCCTCGAACTCGACACCTAGCTATTCGCACGCCAGACTCTTGCGGCGACATCGATGACGAGAGCGACTCTGGCCAATACTTAGTCGCGTCGCCTTTCATTTGTAGCAAAATTCTACGTTCTGAAGAATGTCGCTCTCACCCATTCTAGAAAGATTATCTTCATCATTGATTTAAATTCCAATTAATTTTCTATCTTCTTAAAGCCCGGTCATGTACGATTTGGATTTAATTAAATTTATTTGAAGAAGATACGTGGCGCAAAATAAATCTTTCCTTAGAAATCCTATTGTTGTATCACAACAGGGACAGGATGTATTTGCCTTGTGGATGTAGTTGTCCATTATCGATCGTTCCAGATACCTATGACATTTGCATGTTCATATGTATAATAGTGCAATTAAAGAACAATGCTAAAAATATTATATCTAAAAACTTGTCGTGCCTCGAATTCTCGTAGAAATTGGCCGTCCGTTGATATTTGCGAAAATTGCAAACATTTCGATATGGTGCAAGTCGCGCTTCAAAATAAACACGTAAACTTAATTCGTTTAATGTGAAAAGGCATGGTATTGAAATAAATATCAGATAGCGCACTTCCACGATGACCGTTTGACCATGCGTGCACCCGTCTCTGGGTGCACCGCAGGTCAGTGCACCGGTTGGAAGTGCACACGCGTACGTACGAGAGAAAGAGAGAGAGAGAGAGAGAGAGAGAGAGAGAGAGAGAGAGAGAGAGAGAGAGAGAGAGAGAAAGAGAGAACATTGCATTTTTGCGCTCGTTGACGATGCTGTCGCCATCGTTGGCTCCAACGTTTCTCGCGACACAAATATGAATACTACATAATATAGTAACTAATAATTCATCTACACACTCTGATAAATCTGAATATGATGAAATAATAAACTTTCATAAAATAATAAATAATTATCCATTTAAAATTAAACAATGATTAGTTGTATCTAGATTTATTTATCAGACAAATGATCCTATTTATATTAAATGCTATTTATTGAGATATAATCAGAAGTAATATTATAAAAAAATCAGAGATCAATAACATTGAAAAATTGCAAAGAAAAATTTTTTTAAGATATTTTTTTGTCTGAGTATGTATAAATATAGTCAATTTTTCTATAAGGAATTATATAAAAAAAAATATATTAAAGTTATATTAAAGTTACATAAAAACATATCTCTCTCTAAGAAAGCAAAAATAAAAGGCAATATTAAGAGCAGCTCTCAGGAAAAATATTGTCTAAATGTAAAGACGGTTGCAGAAATGCTAATATTGATTCTATCGCTATTATAGAAATAGATTTTTCGTCGTCGTTCGATATCAATTTCGAGATGATGGTGATTTCGAAAAAAAGATATTTATTGTCAAAGATGTAATATGCTTGCTGTATCAAAAGATCCACGGTCGAAAATTTTCTGCTACGTCAGACAGTACGCGCGATAGCCTTTTTGTATTTCCCTACACCGATTTTCACGGAGAGACGTTTGTTCGACGTTGCTTTTTCCGTTGCTCTCTCGCGTATAGACGATAGATACTGGTCATTATTATTTCCCATTTATCTCCTAATCGAAATATATATCACGAGCTTTGCAGAAATAGCCGGGAAAGAAAACCTGCTCGCGAATGGGCTTTAGTTCGTATAAATCATTCGCTACTTCGCAACCCGCTGCATTTGCGCTGTCGTCCATTTTGGAAGCGACGCAGATCAGATTTCGAGAAATTTCGCTGAAATGGATATTTCGCGGTGGAACATTTGCGAACTGTGCTTCACTTGAATTAATTATGTTTTGACATCACTCTGTCTTATTCTTCCCCTTTGCAAGACGTTAAACATTCCTTGAGAGGACGACTTTCGAAATTATCGACTTTCGAAAGAATTATTCAAAGGCGAGCAAATTCTCTCGCGAGTACGTGAATTGTTTCCGATCCGCGAAGCCCTTTCGACGAACGCCCCGCAATAACAGAAAAGACGAATATATCCTTTGTGAATATCTACCAGCGATGGAACGCTTTTCGTGGGGAATAGTTTCGGGATATTGGATATCGCGGCTCCTGACTCGCATGCTCGAAAACGCGGCAGGAATAATCGCATAATCGGATAAGGTCCGCAGGTTGCTGCTTCATGCATCCTCTCCGGTATCCTCTCGTTTGATTTTCATTCCGGTCCCGGAAGTTCGCATGCGATCCGACAATTACTAGTTTAACTTCGTCCCGTGGAATTGTTAAGTAATCTCTTATCTGTGTGCTTGTTGCGAATTGTGTTTTGTCCCCGCGTCTTGTTTTTCCCCCGTATCAGAGTCGTGTTTCCTCGTAAGGCGAAAAGAAACTCTTTATTTATTATTATTATACGCATCCTGCGTATCGCGACTTAAAATCACAAACCATCTTTTTGGTTTTGGTCAGGGAAAATGTTATGCGTAATTAATTAATTTATAGTACATGTCCAAGTTGAAACAGCAGACTGCAAAGTTTGTAGTTTCTTCTTCATTTCTCTCACCAAGTTACGTAAAAGTAACATCTCACACTAAGGAAAGATAAAGACAGAACAATACTTTAATTCCAACTGGACGACTATTTTCCAACTTCTCCCCAAATTAAACACGCTTCGCGCGAGTTAACATCCCTCGCGCTAATTAAAACGCAGCGTTATAATTTAACAAACTTTTTGTCCTTTTTACTTCGAGATGTAAGAGTGTGCGACGGAGGTTCGAAATGCAGGGAGAAATTTGCTACAAGTTCCTACGTATTTATTTGCAATTGCCTCGCGGCGAGAGAGACGATGATGTCGCCGTCATCGTGACTCAAAGTTTCGCGCCACGGGAATTCGCGGCGTAATTGTAATTAGGGACAGTTAATGTTACATGGTACATGGGAGGAGAGCCAGCGGGGTTATTCGGAGATTACCGGCAACACGGTATATTTTGGTGAATTCGGTCCGAAAGGATCTCTCCCTTGCCGGCGGCGAAGAGAGTCTTACGAAGAGCATCCTCGCGGCTCGGAAGTTGATGAGTTACCAACTACTCGCCGCCTCAATCGACCGAATAATCTGCTAGCTTGTCTCGTTCCCCGGGGGCAGCAGCCTGCACCGTCTAAGGTAACTACTCTAGCGAGAGGAAGAGAGAGAGAGAGAAAGAGAGGGAGAGAGAGAATGACGGGGGGGGAGGGAATGACGGAGAGTGGAATATGGATGTTGGTGAAATATGGGTGACATCATGATAAGTCCCATCGTCGAACTGTTTTAGGGCTACTCGAGACTTTGTACTTAAACGGCATTCTGTCAGGCATCCTGGCCCATCCTTCAGAAGTGTTATCATTGATGCGTGAGACAAAAGGAAATAAGAAAGTGATTCCCCCGCTACTATCGAAATTATCTTTAGTTACTGTTCATTATGGATATATCATTCAGGGGAGGTACTCCTCTTTGAGCAAGCGCGCACTCGACTAAAGCTAGTACATCAGCGATAGTGGCCGAATGGCATAGTGGTTATTGTTCGGGCTCGGAGCGAGGCTATTAAGCGACTGGAGGAGGATTATGAGAACCCGCCTCTTCTTTGATCCCTTGAGCATGACCGAGAGGAGTCTCCTCACCTCCTTCGCGCGGAGACCAGAGAGAGTTAGTAACGGAAGGACTCATCGGTTATACGTCACGGGCTACGGATTTCATCCTCCTCTTTCTCCTTTTATAATTCGCGGCTGCCTTCAACCCCGACTTCGGGATAATGGCGAGACGTCGATTCTCTTACGGCGAGCGGGCTCGAATGACATCGGAAGAGATTGCGTGTAACGCTGGCTGCACATTGGATAGCATGCAAACTGTATCGGATTTGAAGTCGCTGGATCGTAACGCGCGAATGGGATTATTTTTTCGACTCGATTATTTTCAACTCGATAATTAAATATATATCTTAATTGAATCGAATATATCGCGAGAGGCGTTGAACCTTAAATCAAAGATATTAAGATATCGTACAAGATAAAGGAAGTGCGTTTTATGCGTTATTGTTGGATCGGACGTTCGTGTACTTAAGATCTTTCTTTCTCGATCGAGAAGACATTGCGAGTCGTCATGCAACGTCATTGTGCGTGACGGTGTCTGTGCTTATGGCTCGAACTTCGATCTCCGATCTTCGATCTTGTGACCTTGCGGAAATGTACACACAGACGGCATCTTTGTCTTCCTCTTCCCCCCCCCCCTCCCTCGGGCAATCGGCAAAGAAACCGGTGCAGGAGAAGCGCGGACGTACGTCCGAGGAAATACGACGCGCGAGCTGTACATTATACCACGCTGAATCCCGAAGGAAACCTCATTGTCTGCTGCGAGGTGCTCGTCTCCATTGGAATCTTGAATATTTATGACATTCGCTTAGGTGAACGCGAAGTTTCACGAGCGAGCGCGAGGTTCCCATCGAGTTTCGGGTTCCTCTCAAAGGCGGAGAAATTCTGCTAGGATCTTGGATACGGCGGGCCTTAGACGACGATTTATCACAGTCTAGGGAACCTTTCGCGTACGATCCTATGATCTTTGTTGATACAAGATACCAGCGCACGAGAGAATCTCTAGCGAATGTAAGTCTTAAAGTACAGAAGTATATCCTTCATTTGGGGAAGAATTTGGAATAAAGAGAAATTTCGATATTTAAACATAAAAACCGTGATTTTGTTTAGAAAAACAAGAAGCGATTCTAAAATACATAAAAGAAATTAATTATTTATAAATAAAAAGAAAATGTTATTTTTTTTTTAAATTTCTTCTTTCTAGCGTCAATTATTTTGCTTGATTAAAAAAATAATTCTTTTGAAACATACATGTTTCCGAGTTTTTATATTATTATTTTAATTGTACATATAAAGATACATTTAACTATTATTATCAAGAAACAAATTTTAAATTTCGAGGAAAAATTGCAAAAATCTGGCTAACTAATTTTGATGAAGAAAAAAATTCATTTCACTTTCCGAAGAAATATTATTCAGTTCAAGAAATACAATTATCAAACATCTCTCTTGTTTTTTTTTTTTATTTTTCTTACAATTTTTCCCTTTTTGGCATCGAGGCTCTGAAAACACGTAAACAAATTCAGTGCAAGTGGGAGCATATAGAAAATAGTTAAAATTTAATGCTAATGCCGTTCCCGGGAGAGTATACGAGAAAGCGAAGAGTCCATGGCAAAGTTTAGGCAGCATTAGCTTTTAAGCCACTTCCGGCAGTAACGTAACGTAACGTTGGTGGCGGTTTGCGCAGTTTGCATTTATATTTAAAGTTCCGCCGCACGGCAGTTTGCATTAATTACGCCCGCGAATAAACGCCCATCGAGTGGACGGCCACGCCGTTTCATTCTAAGGCCGACCCAAGTAAATTCATTAATTCACTTCTTTTATGCGTTTCTCGCTCGTTGTTTGGGAATAACAATGTTATAAGTCCACTTTGTCTCATCGTCGGACGGTCGGCGATCTATCAGTTTTATTACAGGAAAATAAAGCAGGTAGCCGCGTCAATTCTATGATACTACGCGTGTCTTATTTTGCATAGTTTAATCAATTTTTCGCCATCCTTTCCACACTTATCAAGGAGAAAAGAATATTTTCACCAAAATATGTTGATTATAAAAAAAAAAAATTAAGAACGCAATATTATCTAAATAATATCACCGTATGTATATTTATTTTATTGATCTCTTCTTTCTTATTCTTTTACAGGTAAGAGGTTTATCAATGGCCATGAATATTTCTCTTATTATTTTTGTTAATATTGCCGTAAGTGGTAAGTGAGACTTTAAATTGAAATTTTTTTTAATAGATTTTATGTTTTACGTGATAAGGGAATGGATTTTCCGTTATTTCCGTAATTTTATATGCGACGGTGTTCTTCCGTGGAAAAACTTGATCGCTGCCGCAATGTTCAAATGAATCGTAACTCGCGCTCGTCGATATATTCACGGAAATAGCCTATAATGAAGCGAATCGTATACCGATATTTATTTTAAGCGATTTATCAGGTTAATGACTAGGAAACGCTGCGTCACTCCCTCCTTCCGGAAATACGCGATTATAATCCGGCTTATTTATACCGCTTATTTTTAATATAATTACAATGCGATCATAATCTCCTATATCTAATTGCATGTAATTGACATGACTAGATAATAGAAGTAAAGCAACAATCTTTTACAATCTTTTATAACAATATATTTTTATATGAGTCGATCTCAATTTTATTCAAAAATTTATTTCCATTAATAATTTATAAGTATAATTATATAATATATTTTTGTGTGCGTTTATATGATTGTGCTTTAATTGTAGCTATCGAAATCATGCGAATCTGAAACGCGCGTATCGTTAACACATAGTTTTTTTTTTATGTTCCTTTTATTCGCGCCGAAACGCATATTCACGCACTGTTAAATTACGCGGACTTATAGGGACGTCATCATCCCCGTATCTGCATGAGAATGATCGCGATTCGTTACATATTCATATTGTATCAACCCTTCGGTTTGAGCAAATAGCGCGCCGGCAAAAAGCATCGGACGATAGTTATGCTTATAGGCGAAAAAGCATTACCGATAAATGCACTCCTGCGAAAAATTGCGGCCGCGTAAATATTGAATCCTCCATGAGCGGCGAATTCGGCATTGGCGTTCTTTTAAAAATGCCAGTGTATTTTCACGCTCGTCGTATCAATGATAATTTTCGCAGTTTTCCGCTTCCGTTCGTCATCGCGTTTTTTCCATATTAAATTGAAAAATCCCTTTTTTCGATTTTTTTGAATTGCATCGATTATAAATATAATATTTCGTTCATAAATAACATGGCAAAAGAAATGCCTTATAATTTATATTTTTTTTCAAAACGTGGATTCACACAAGACAGAAAGTGAATAATAATTTTACGATGAATTTGTATATTTATTGTTATTTATTTCATGATTAGTTAATAAAATTTTGAATCATTTATTTTATATTGAAATGCGATATGTAACTTTAATAAAACAGTAAGAATAGAGATGGTATTTGGTTTCGTGCCGTTTTGCAAATCAGAGAATTAAGCTGGTGGATTATCCCGGGTTCACCGCATACCATGAACTATTAATTACGAAACGATGTTTGCTAATTCGTATTGTTATGTTAAGTATGCGAACACAACCGGTTACGTTGGCAAATGCGCGGTTATTATATATCACTCTTTGTCCATAATCCACGAAACTATCACAGTATAATTTTACGATGCTCTTATTCTAATAGCACGATTATATTTAGTTTACATTTTGATGGTGATTTACGTGACCGCAGGCGATAAACTGCGAACTGCAGTATTTATCTGCTGATATCGGCGCATATGTTAAATCAGCATAATTATTCGTACATGTTTGCACAAATGTCTCGTGTGTGTACACACGCTGAAAATATTATTAAAATATCGAGGATGGATATATTACGTTTTTGATGACTTCGCACTTGATAATTAGTACTATATAACATAACACACAGTTATTACAATTTAGTTCTGTGGCGGAATTTCATCGATAGTCATTATTGCATTACTAAACTGCAAGGCTAATGCCACCAATGATTAAACATATCGCTTATTCGGAACATAATTCTAAATAACAATTTAACATTGGCGAAAATTACGTCAAAGTATAATCATTTTGATTGCATTAATAGTAAATGTGACGACATGCCTAACATATTTTTACACCGATAGATTTCTTTTTCGTCAAAGCCGTTTGATCCACAATCACGGCAAAGGAATTCTCTATGCTGAAAATCGATAGAGAATTTCGCTTTGTTCAAATCAAAATGTAATATATGTAGCCACATTATGTACGATGTATAATCACGAGAATAATTATGCAATAATGTAATTACACGTATCATTAATATTAAATAATAGTTAATTATTGTTGGGAATTATTTTAAAATACAAAATAAATTTCCATAAGGAAACTCGTTGTGGGAAACAATTTCTTTATTTTTTACATTGAGAGACATTTACTTTTCATCAAAGCCGTTTGATTCTACGTTTCATATTTTACTATGAGCGAAAAAACGAGCTGCTGAAAGGGAATTTCGCGACAATGTTCGACTCTGTCGAAATCTATCGGGCATAATGGTGAGCATCCTCCATTCAGCTCTCTGTCCGAAACTTTTGCAATCAAATCTTCTTTTTGCGGGACGTTTAATCAATATTCAGTCGAAAAAATTTCACAGAGAGCAAGAGAGGAAACGTGCTTATTAGCTGAATTATCCTCGCAGAACGGCATTACGAACTGATTCGAGCGTAAACCTCTGTCTTCGCATCGAAACTCGCTCTACAAATAGATTGCTACCACGATTTACTCGGCGAAGAACCATCTGGCAAGTCCGTCGTGAATTTGGTTGTGTGATTTATGTCGTGGTGTAATTTCGGCATGCATTATATAGATATGACCTATTCGCCACCGCTGCGATCATTTGTGGTATTAGATCAAATAAAGTCGATTCTTCCAAGTCGTTGAATAAAAATGAATGACAGAGAGATATAAAACAAATAAATCACATAATATATTTTTGTATATCTTTAATTAATTATTAATTAAATAAATTGGTCACCACCATTTTTTAATAAATTTTAAATTAATTTTGTAATAAATTTATTACTTTATTATTAAAGGGAATGAATTCATTTTGTATTATTCACTACAATAGGTCTTATTATATCTTTCTGTAAAGTTTTTATTTTGCTCAACGGTAAACAAAACTATATATATATATATATATATATATATAAACGTTTACGAAATAATAATTACATTCTAAATCGCACATTTTTTATCTACATTATGAAATTTAAAATGCTGAAAGTTTTCTTAAAACAGTAAAAGTGTTCTTTTTGAAATTAATGGAAGTCATTAGTTGTCGCCTTAAATAAAATTTGATTATGATTTTTATTTATTTCTGTTATTTACATAACTGACTAGAATATCGTGAGGTTACTCTGGCGCTTATGCCCTTTATATCGCGCCCTGTGTAATTGTATATGTGCGCGCAATAATGCACGGGATAAAATAGATATTTTTCGAGAACGGGATATTGCCGGTGACGTTTGCATACTCGCGTCGTAAAATTGCACAAGTTTATTCGCGCGGAAATTCCCCCACGAAACTCACCGGAAGATTAAAATGCCACCTAAATCTAATGGATGGGTGATCACTCTATCTTTGAACGAGAATTTATTTGCCCCTTTTTTTTTTTTATTACGGCGCGCGACGTATTATCGGTAATGAGAACAAAGCGCGGTAGGTTCATTTATCCGTTCCGATCGGAACGATGCATTATTAACGAGGGCATTATCGCGTACCATTATTTGAAACACTTCAGGCCGCGCGACCGGAAATCGACGTTTGTCGCGAATTCAATGAATGAATGAATTTATTCGCCTGTTGTGCGCGCGCTCGATTTGTTGTCGCCGGTGTTCCAGTCCTCGCGAACCATTATTCCCTTTAATTCGCTCTCGCGATCGGATTTAAATAATGTCGGATTTTCTGACGATTACAATGAACGAGAGAACTAATGCGTATTTAAATTAAAATTATGTGGAATCGAGGTCGTTCTATTTCAGATTGTCTACGAAATATGATTTAGTCATAGGCGCGTTGTAATGTAATTTCTAAATGCAGATATATTATCGAGCATTTCTAAAGAAAGCTTCGGATGTTATATATTAGTATTCAAATTTAATTTCTTCAATCTTTGGAGATATATTCATTCAATTGAATTTCTAAGTTTTCTATAAGAGTTATATATACTTTTCGATAGATACTTTCGCTTTCCGTATTTTTTATCTGCCATAATAACGCCACAATATCTCCCTATTCGACGTTTTAAGCAGCGCGTGAAAAATCTTGCGAATCGTCGCGATACAGCATGGCTTCATTAAACGTCAACGTGCCTTTATTCTCTCACCGCCCATAATTAACGCCGTCCATTGTTGCTTTGAGACAAGATATTTCGCGCGATTTATCGCAGTCATTACCGACAATGGACGGCGCGGAATGAAGACAGACAAGAGAGAATAATTCGCGGCGAGACGAAACGAAAGTAAAAATTTTGCTGAAGACGTCACTCGGCTGGGAGCAATTCAATTTGTCGTTATCGTCGTGATTTCACGCGATAACGTCGAATTTACATTTAATAGCGGCTTTGCGCAACATTATTAATGTGTCTCTCATTTATTCGGTTTCCTTCGACTTCGTGAATAGGTCGAATAAATTCTTGTTATTAAATTTGTGCAAATGACTCATCGTCTTTTTAAAGAAATATTAAGAGGAATTATGTAAAATCTCAGTCTCTGCAATAATTTTTTCTCTCTTTTTAAGTTAATAAATTTTATTTGACGTATTCAGTGTAAGAAACGAATGTAATTTAAATTTTCTCATGATAAAGCCATTTCTGCGCTACATGTAACTCAGCCATGATATTTATAATAATTGCAGCACGCGATATCCGTTGCAGCCCGACGTTATCGAACCTTCCGCGCTCACCTTTTTTTTTTTTTCCTTCGTTTTTTTCCGCGTTACAGCCGCGCAGCCGGAGCAACTCTCTTACGTCGCGTTATCTCTTATCGTTAATAAATTTTCCCCTGCGCCTCGCTTTCCTTTTTCCTCGTGTCTACATCCGGTGCACCGATGAGAAGGCGATCTCTCTCGATGAAAAAGGGACGAGCAAACTACCAACGAACTGGGATGAGAGGCTTACCCGTAAACCTGCCTCTCAGATGCCCTCGAAGTCGATTTTTCCGTTGCTTTAATTGTAAATGCTATTTTTATTGCTTCTCGCTAATATTAGTACGATACGTATCGCTCCATAGCACTGATTTACGGCAGACCTAGGATTATTACTAGTGTTTCTCGAATTTTTTTCTCCCTATAGTATTTCTAATATTTTTTTATTGTTTTTACGATCAAATTCCGATCAAAATTTACGAATAAAAATATTTTTTAAATGAAAATTTTAAATTTCAGATCGTACTAATGTTAAAATCATAAAAGTCAGAAAAGAAAATTGAGGTTTTTTTTTTTTATTTTTTTATATTCTTCTGCAATAATTTATCATAAAATGTCTCGTGTCATAAAAGACATTTAAATTACAGATGTATAGCTTTAATTATTTTATTTTTCTAAAAAAAATGTGGAATGGAGAGAGATTTAATAAAAATTTAAAGAGTTAACGTATTTTTTATGCATTCACTTGCATTGGAATTAGCTCCTCAGTGGTGTCTCGATCAAACAAGATGCGCATAATTTAATTCTAACGTCTTCCAAATTAGCACGAAGCGTAATTGAGATCTTAAATTAGTGATAGGCAAGTAATAATGAATGAGAATTCGGGGTCTCTTTGCGCACGACAAGTGTGCACTGGGCTTCTAGGACGGTCTGTATGAACGTCACGGGAGAATACTCACCTCGACAATACGGCGTTGAGCGAGGTCGCTGCGTCATTTACGAATATCTAATTACGGTGAACGGTCCCTCTCACTCGAGGGAGGTAACTTCGCAGTCCGCGCGGTGTTCGCTCATAATGGAATTGTTGGCCCGGTTATTCCGTTGCGGCCGGCAAGTGTAATGACGAGATACACGAGATTCCGACGCGCTCGCGAATCGCGTCGCTCGACGCTGAATACGACCGCGCGTGATGTGTGTTGTGGACGGTCCCAACGGTCACCAATTTCTCTCGTATGGATGCGGGATAGACGCCCGACAGCTCGTCAGATTTAAATGTTGACGCAATGTCTCCGCGACACCGCATGTGTCCCACAAACATATATATTTTGTCGTCTGGAATAATTCGGTATCGCGGCGGAGGATCTGGAGACATGCCGCATTACGCGCGGCATATTTTCAGGCATACAAATAGGATATGCCGCTCACCCGGCAAAGTTGAACGGCGGATTAAACTGGTCGGAGAAAAATCATGTTTTCGCCGCTTGAATTATCAGTCTTTACGATCGCCGGCGCTCACGGGTCCTCGAGATTCGCCGTGAGAGAACACGTAAATGCGGCAGACGTTTCTCACTTTGGGGATCACGGACGTGCTCGGCGTCTAAAATCGTCGCGACGGTCGCGTCGTAAGTTCGGATTTTTTTTTTACGCGAGCGACGAGACGACTTCGTTCCAAAATGACTCGCGCGGATTTTAAGTCCTCTCTTGATGGACGCACGCGCGCGTTGTTAGAATCACCTCGCTCGAACACGTAGAACTTTTCAACAGAGATTTCTCCGCGGATTTTTTTTTTTTTTTTTTTTTTAATCTTCAATGTTGAATGAAAGTTATATGCATGCCGCGATGAGGAGAAAAAGAGAAGCCCCGCGCTCTCTCAATGATACGCCCGGTCTTTGTTTCCACGGCTCGGCAGATGCCGAGTAATTTAACGTGAAAAAAGTTGCGCGCGTCGGCGTCGCCGTGAAAAGTTGCTCGCGCGTTCTCTCGCGTGCCACGCTTAATGGACGTCGCAATTTCGCCGGAATTCAATTAGAGAAACGGCCCCGACGTCTTCGCGAGTTAGCATGAGTCTCGGAGCGGAAACTCCCTCGGCCAACGAATATAACCGCGTTACGTGGCGCTCCCCGATAATTCGACGAACAAACGGTAGAGAGAGAGAGAGGGGCGAGGTTTACGTCCTGCTACGGGCGATTATCCGTAGTTGCATTTATAATCCTCTCTGATGCTCGTTGTCGAACTACCACTTCAACGAAATCATAAATTAATCCCGCTGAATTTCGCGAGCGAGCAAATTATACGCTCGGAGTATCACTAATGAATTAATTACTACGTAAATTAATTGCAGGTGATATCGAGGTGATCGGCGCGATTAGCTGCTACTGGCCGACTACTGTACAATGTCCGACTGTACAATTTTCTGTATTAATTTTGTAATTGCTTTCATTCTTGATGCCTCGTTAAAACGTTAGATTACCGCATAGGTTCGTTTTGAAAATGTTGAAATATCTAATTAATGTCTCGCATAATATTGTACTATATTGTATTAATGATTATCTCAGTTCTTGCTGCGATCGCTTCATTTTCATGCAAATATTTGCCATGTTGAGATTTAAAGATTTGAGATATACTTATGTAACTTAAGTTGTACTTGGACCATTTGTGCGTTTTGTTTTTCCTCAGCAGAGACCTTCCGGTCAACGCGGGCGGTACATACGGCGCGTCCCGGGCCATTATTCTCCCCTTTTCTTCTTATTCCTACACGATGTTGTCGGTAGGCGGTCTCGATGACAAGATCAAGAAATGTAGATATATATCCGGCGCGTCATGTCCACGCACTCCTAGTAAATAATTCATCGACATCTTGCAGAGCGAGACCGCCCCCGGCGGCATCACGTGAATGTATTGAGTCCACGGGGAGTTTGCGTACACAGGGTGGTCGTCTAAAAGGCGTGATATCTATTCTACCTTAATTGCCTGTCTTAATTATTATTTAAGACTATTAAGACAATTTAAGACTATATTCTTAAATAGTCATACATTACTCAAGCACATTATCTATTTGATTACAGTTGAAATATATAATGATTAAAAAGAGAATTTTTATCACACAAGAAATCTGTCTTGCTCAGATTTATTGCAACAAAAGCCAAAGGTAAAGAAAGTAAAAAATAAAAATCAATTAGAGCTTATGTTTTTCTCTTTTTTTTTTTTCTGAAATCTTGCGTTTTATAATTGGTACGATTGAAATTGTAGATTCTTAATTCATCGATCTGCTATATAACTTTTCCGAAAATTTTCATATGTAATGCATTATTGGACAACATTAAATAAAAATTCGCATACTTTTGTTTAACGTTATTATTACCGTTTGATTGATACACCCGGTACAATCGGAATTTCCTCGTACGATTTTTTTCAACTAGATCACCGATACGGTGATCTTTAGATTGTAGATCGCAGTTATAAAGGGGAAGAAAGAGTAACCGTTTCTTCTTCAGCGGCGATTCTTGCAGAGACAACGAGGAGAGCCGTTTCGTTGTCCAGTCACGTCGTGGACAGTAGTATCCGTACTAAAACGTAAGGCAAGAAAAAAGCATAGCGAGCTATCTATCTTACACGTGGAAAAAAACCGGAAGGCGACGTCGCATAGGCGTCGGCTCAAGAATCGAGAATTAATCCATTGTTCCTCGGCGAGGTGTTTCGGAACAATCATTTTCGGTTTTTTACGTCGCACCATTTATACGACGGACAACAATAGCGAATTTGAAACCGATAGAAAATTAGTTCCCGTTATTGTCGGAGCAAGGAATTCGTCGACCTCAGTCATCGCTCGAATTGAAAAATTCGATCGGCGATGTGCGCCAGAATCGGGCAAGAATCTAGGCTTTGAACTCTATTTTAAAAAGGGCCTACAAAAATGATGCGGCATGCGAAATTTTCCCCAATATGCTGTTATCATATTTATTATCCCATGTAAATCCTTGGGTACGCATTATAATATGTAAATTTCTCTTCCGCGCAATACTTTTCTTTAGCAAGTCCGCTTGGCGAATGCAGATGCAGTTTGCGGAAACTTCCGACAGCTTCGTTGCCCGAAAGTTTTCTCGATTTTCCACTCGGCGACCTTCGGCACGACAAAAACTCGCACTGCACAATTCAGTGATAGATCGATACTTCGGAGAAAAGTCATTTTCCGGCGGCACGCCTCTCTGAATTAAATCGAAGAGTATCTGGACGAATACCAATAACTAAATTCAGCATGAAGTTTGTGTTAAAGTTTGTGTTAAAGATGCGTGAACAAGAGTTTTGAAGAAAAAAGTATACGTGAAAAAATTTGAGATATATTGCATTTCGCGAAAAAATATTATATGCGAATGAAAAATATGTAGAGAAAAGGAAATGTTTCTGAAATGTTAATATGAAATTGAAATTAAAGAGTAAAAAGAGAAATTGAAAATTGAAATTATTAATTACTATTACTATATTAAAATAATTCAAATAAAATTTTATATTTTCCTTATATGCTCATGTTCGTTAAAAGATCCTGTTAGTAATAAGTTATAATTTCGATAATTATCCTCTTTGGCGACTATCGAACGCTTGCTACTTTGTCTGCTTTAACAAATGCCTTAATTACGCGATAATTACTTCTGCAGCACAAAGTAATAATTAGATCAGACCGGCTCATGTAGAATCGATTTTTTTATTCAGGATGGTGGTTGCATCACGTGATGCGATAATCACTTCCATGTGAAATTAATACACGATGCTTGTCCGAAACTATAATTCAAGATGCAGCTTTAATAACACGCTTTCGTCACAACAAGTCCGTTAAATTGAGAAAACAACACGTACGCATTGCAAATATAATCCATACCGTTTTTGTTTCTCAAATAAAGTTATCTCATTATAACATACTAATTATAAATTAATTGAATTCAAGAAAGGAAATTTGAAGTTTTTTTATATTAAATAAATATAAAAAATTAATTATGAAAATACCAACAAGTTATACATGTTAGGAAAGGCTCGTAATTTTTAATATATCTTTTCTTTTAACAGTGTTTCGTTTATAGATATGAGGAGAAATTTCTGAAGATAACGATAACAATTCTCTCGGCAAAGTATGTCGAAAACGGACGCTATTTCCTCGATCTTTTATCTCGTACTCTCACTTGTATTGTTGCGCTCCGGCGAACGTTCAAAATGGCTCGAGAGGGACGGACTATTTTCGACAAACTACCGCGCGACTAGATGCTCGGGGGCTGCTGCTATAATGCCCGCGCGAATATGGGTCGTAAGGCTCATAAGTCACGTTTATCTTCGAAATATGGCCCTATTTTTGAAAGGTCCGCCGTAGGAGTTATAAATCCCAGATGGTAATTCGGCCGTACACAACGCGGCCCCTTCCCCGCCTCTCTCCTTTTCGGGATTTATAATGCCAGTTTGTAAGTGACACGCGGACTAACAACGCGTCGACTACAAAATCGGGCTGGGAGTGAAAATTTGGTTAACAAAGAAGACTTCCTTCTGCTCCGGGTCATAAAAGATCGCGCGTTTTCGGATGAAAGATATGCTCCGTCATGCTATTCTTACGCTCGTAATGCTTTAAGCTCAGAAATGGCACCGTATTACAATACCCTTCTGGTATCTGTAATATCTATATTACTATATAACTATCAATTCTGACATAAAAAGATTTGGACTATTTAAAATATGTTGTCGATTTAAGTGTTTTAAAAGAGAATTTGAAAATTTGTTTTTTGGAAAAAAGTGTATTGGAGTGAATTATAATCATTAAGTTACTCTGAAGTTACTCTGAAATCGGATAATTTGCGAAATTCGGTTAATAAATCTCTACTTTGTAATATTGGAGGAATAGAGATATTAACTTTCTAAAAATTTTAAAGGGTAATATGCTCGACTTGCGGCTAACTATTGTCTAAGACTTCTTCATTATACTAAAGATTAATGGTTTTGGCATTTAAATTGAAAGTTATTTAAATCAAGTTAAATCGATTTAATTGTAGCGTATTAAACAAGATTGTTTAATTTTGTCGTTTCCTGTAATAATACAGTTTATTCTGTAAATTCATTATTTCGAGAGAACAAATTTGCAACAATGCATTTGAAATGAATGCAAATTGATTTCCAGTAGGTGTCAATTGCCGAATACTTTTGATGCTTCAAAAATAAAAATTACGTTACATAATTAATAGATTAGAAGAAATGAACCGCCGGTTATTGAAAAATTTAAATGCGGTTAGTTATTACGTGAGAGTTTGACATTAAAATTAAAATCGATGATTCCGGGAGTGCGAAATTAAGGATTATTCAAATCCATTTTAATCTAAATTTAAACGCACAGTATGTTAAACGTGATCGCTTCGTCTCACAGTAATAATGGAATTCATTATACGGATTCATTATTGCGGGGGAATCACATTCACGTGCGACAATTTAATAGGTCGTAAATTGATTCCTCTTCGTGAAAGAAGGTGCCGGCATCAAACTTGCCGGACAGGCAAACTTTTATTAATCTCGATCTAATAATAGGGATCAATTTATAATTAGTCGGGAAACAAATTGTCTTGGTCGATCGGAAAATATTGTAACTCCGTCGGAGGAAAATGTTTGCTCTCGGTTGCAGCGAGCGAACGTTAACAATGGCAAATGGGTATATATGCACAACGTAACCACATTTCCCGATGCAATTCACGTGCGATGTGATGTGATGCGATGCGATGCGACGCGACGCGATGCGATGCCATGCGGCGCGGTGCGGGACGCAATCGAGCGCGTGCGCGCGCGCGCGCGCGACTGTGTTTTCGCGGCGGATCGAATCTATCGAAATTCAATATCACACGATAATAGCGGGCGACGGGCGTACATTCTCTACAGGGAAAAATTGAGGCTTACGTCATCGGGAATGACGCTGCGTATCCGTAATGAAAGGAACGGGGATATCACTTCCGCCGTATCTCCGATACGTTATTCCAATATTTGAGAATAACCGTCACCGTCGCCGCCGCCACCGGCATGATTTTCCTCTCTAGTCTACGTTCCAGTTTCCGTTTAGCACCCGGTATTCTTGACAACCAGGTCGTCGAGCCGGTCGGATTTCATCCGATGCAACGAGCACGTCGAGAGAGTAGAGCCCCTCCTGATTTTCCGATACGCGCCTTCCGTCGTAATTATTAATGCGCTTCGCGCGCGTTCGTCATTCGCGCGTGCGTGACAGTTAATATGCAACAATCCGCGCGCGACATGAAAAGCTCATTTCAGGAATTGTCCGGCGTCTATCGCTCGCTTCGTTGCCACGCTATTGAATTTATTTCTGATGACACTATGTCTCGCACGAGTCCGGGATTAATCGCAGCTCTTTTTGTTATGTTTTAAGCTGTTTTCCGCTCGAAAAATAAATAATTTTTCATTAGAACGGATAATTGAGCGAGATATTTTTTCTTTGGGATTTGATGTCATCTGTTTAATCACAGAGTTTTCGGAATTATCAACATTCCTACAGATATATTTTATAACATTAGGTGCAATGGAATTTTTGTGTAATATGAATTCGATGCAGCGAAAATTGAAAATTTACGATTATATTTATTATAAAAATTTGATAAATTATATTTATATGTATATATAAAGCAATATGGATATGTGTTTATATTGCATGTGTTTATATTGTATCAAAAATCTATTTATTTTGTTGTTAAAAGCTTTCAAAAAATAAGAGATATATATACGAAAAAGATCAGACCTTACAATTATTCGAATTCAACTAACGAGATCTGACAAATTCTATCACTGCTAAAAAATCGAATTGGGAAATGCAACGAAATAACAAGGAATTGTTTTCCGCTATCGAAAGCTCAAAGAGCACAAATTACACAGATACAAACAATCGAGATAATTTGCTTCCGAGCACTGATCGATCTGTAACTAACAAGAGGCACGCTTAGCTACCCGTGAATTCGAGAAAATTTGAACGTTATACAAATACGGAATAATCGAGCCTTAATAATTTTTTATTGTGGCTATATCTGCATAAAAAAAATCAAATTTTTGAAGATTAAAATAATTTTCCGATCTCTTCTAATATTTGCTCAATCGTGTTATTAACAGAAATAATTATTTTCTTGCAACTTATTCTGCTCTCGCACAGTATGTAAAAGACATAATAATATAAAAAAAAATTATGTTGCTCGAGAATGTAATGATAAAGACACTAAAGAAACGTGAATAATAATCATAAATTTGTCAAAGTTTCTTATGAAAATGAAAAGTGTTTTGACTCCATTCTAAGACATCTACTGTAAGCGTGACGGTGACCGGAAACACCCGTGGCAAAGAAAGTGAATCGCCGGCAATCGGCCGATAAGAGAACCGGCCGTAATTCGAACAATCATGCGCCACTGTAATCCACCTCTAAAGGAAAACCGATCGCGGCAGAAATGGCGGAAAGAGGCTTCCGCGATGCGCCCTTTTATGAGCCGTTCCTGCGCCCTTTATGTCTCTACTGTTTCGCCGCGAAATCCAATATCGGTGGTCCGCCTTCGCAGTCGACGGCGATTCTGTCCGGGAAAAAGACAGCGCAGTCAAAGCAATTATGTAAATCCACTCGCGAGATCAAGATACATTTCAATCCTATTGTTTCTTTCCTCTCTCTCTCTCTCTCTCTCTCTCTCTCTCTCCCCCTCTCTCTCTCCCCCTCTCCCCCCCCCTCCTCCCCTCCTCTTTTTGTCGTCGCCGCGTGTCTCTAAAAGCAAACGTCGGAAAACGTTCAGCCATGCGCATAATATAAAGATGTTGTTACGATCGTTTCGTTTTCTCCTTCCTCCGTGACCGACTCTGTACATCCTCGCCGTATCCCTCTTCACTGTGTCGTCTTCTGATTTTCCAGCATCCTCGTCTTGTATTCCTTCACTGTAAATTGCACGAAACTCGCGTATCTACCATTTTGGGACGCGGAGGCGAGTAACGACGCGGAGTTATTTCGTTCTTTTTTTTTTTTCTTTTTTCTTTTCTTTTCTTTTATTTTTGCTGTCGGAAGAACTCGCTCCCTCTTGGCCTCGAATGAAAAACGTACGTCGAGACGCGTTCGACTCGCAAATTGTTTCCCCATCGCGTGCATTATGATCGCGCGAGACTCTTCCCCTTTCCACCCTTCCTCCGTTTTCTATCTACGGCTTTTTTACGACTTCAGCAATGACAGCGAAGCTGCTGTCAGTTCCCCGGGGGTCGACGGGAAATTACGGAGAGAGCCGCGAGTCCTCGCAGAATTGCAACGGCAATTTTATTTTCCGCCTACGTCAATTTTCGAGCCGTTCCAATTCGTAGAAGTGTCGATTCTGGACGCATCGCACATGCAACTTAACCGATATGCCATCTATCGACAACATTAAGGTATATCGAAGATATATATTTTTAAGAAAGGAATTAAGGAATTGGGATTGTATCGAGAAGTTGATGCCGAGCTATTTTTATCATTGTCCTCATTCATCGGAAAAGATCGGTCTACTTTAATGCGTCTCGGTCTACCTGATTATGGGGGGGAGACTCCCATAATGCATCGTGAATTTCCGTTTCCCGATTACGACGTATATCTTCTCTTCCTCTCTAGAATACGACACACGTGAGCTGCACGGTATCATTTTACAACTCAGCGTTTCAATCTCGGTGGCTATTAGCGGCCGGTTGCCTCCGTTATATAATAAACGCGAGCGCGCGCGCTGCCAGTAACGTCTCTTAACATCTCGTTACAGTTGTAATGATATAATAAGTATCTCGAAGCGGGCACTAATAACGCGAAGGCGAAGGTATTCGAAGTGCCGAGGGCAATAACGCGTGAAACAACCGCGCGAGTTGCTTTGCTCCTTCTTCTTCTTCTTCTCTCTCTCTCTCTCTCTCTCTCTCTCTCTCTCTCTCTCTCTCTTTCCCTCTCTCCTTTCCCTCTTTTTCTTTCTCTCATCATTTTCAGCACGTGGCGCGAAAACGTAAGACTCTTCCTCGAGAGTGTTGCTCTACTTCCGCGTAAATCTCCCCGAACCGCGCTCGTAAGGACTCGCCGAAGGATTCCTTACGCGAAGTGAGAAATGGGATATTAACTCTTTTCTTTAAAGATGTGGCTCGGGTTCTTTGCTGATTGTTCCGTCGGACAAAATGAGAACGCCCTGCGAAAACCAATGCTCTCGTCCATTACAGTCTTTTATCTCTTCTTCCGAATTACCGATCTCTTCTATTGTATTTTCGCAATATCCGAAATGGTGCGAATTTTTGTTGAAAATATCGCCGCGCCGCGAAAGATATATGGGGAGGAGGGGGGGGGAGGGGCGTAAATGCAATCCGCAATGTTCCGCGTGCCGGCCCTCCGAGGACGTGTCCCTTCGTATCGGCGATACAAACGGCGCCTTAGGTTCCTCATTGCCCCGTAACAAATGGCGTCGTATAGCTAGCATCGAACGGCGGATCGATTCGTAGCGCCCGAGAGCGCCGCAAGAGCTCTTTATCCCCGTTGATATCTTGTCGCGATAAATCATGGGAATCCTATTCCAGCACGGGAGGGGAGGCGGTTATCGCGCCGCGATTTATCACGCTCGGTGGATCCTACTCTCGTCATCTTCTTTCGCCATTTATCGGCTAGTCTTATTAGCAGCGACCGGGGCTGATCATATGGAGAACACTTTGCTATCTGCACGAATACCTATCCTAATTCTGGACACGTCGTAATAAACAAGATGTGTCGATGAAATATCCCGAAGACATTTAGTCATCTAGTATCTGCAAAGTTACAAAGACTTTTTAGATTATGATTTTCATTACTCAAATCATCCCTTGGAGTCTCTTGGAAGAAATATTTTTCTAACAATCTTCGTATATTAATTAAGTAGAATAGATAACATTTTGAAGCTACAAACTTTAAAAATGAAATATGAATATCAAACAAAGAATTAAAGTTCTTAAAATATTCATAATTATAATATGAATAATTTTGTATGAATAATTATATTTGAATAGTTATATAGTTATATTTTGTAATTTTATATTATAATCTTATATTTTATATTAATTATAACATAAAGAATTTTATTTTAATCATGATCCCGTGTAATTTAAAAAATGTTTAGAACACTTCTTGTAGTCAGTAAATGGAAAGATTTTATTAAACTCGTGTCCGAGAAAACCGCATTTTATTTTTGAGATATAAAATAGAGTAAACGAATAATAAAAAAAAAAAAAAAAAATTCGTCCCAGGAACGATACTGCGGTCGTTATCGGATTGAGCTATCGACAAAAATATTCTGCGAGCAAAATGTGCCTCGACCACCCTGACTGCATAGCGTATGTGCTTTTAAATAGTCCACCCGAGCTGTATGTGTACCCTTCGCGCGACGGCATATCGGAAGATTTGCATTCTACTCCGGTAACACCGGCTTGTTGCGCGAGCGCCGGGATTTACGTTATTTTCTGAGCTCCCCCAGCCGTTTCATAAACATGAAAGTTCCGTGACGCAGGTGGAATAGCGAAACGAGTCGAAGTGAAATCTCGTCCGTCCGCTCGGCCGGCGGAGACAAATGACGGCGATGATATCGCTCGCTCGGTTATAGGCATAATGCCGCATCTCGAGCGACACACCGTTTTTTTTCTCTCTCTCACCCCTTTTCCCTCCCTTCCCCTTTTTTTATCTCTCGCGTAAAAATCGCGTAGTTATAAACCGTAAAAATTGGCACAGGTTATTTAGTCAACCGATAAATAATCCGTCTACCTGTGAAGAGACAAAATATTCACTTTACTATGGACAAACGTGTATCTCGAACAATCTCGTATATCTGTATTTTTGAAAAATAGATATTATGTATTAAAAGTTACAGACATTTTTTTAGTCTAAAACGAATAAAAATTAAGTAGATGTTTTAATTAAAAAAAAAAAAAAAAAAAAAAAAAAAAATTTCACAAGAGAAAATTTGAAAAATTCAAAAAAATATAAAGGAAGATAGATTAATGATGAGATATATATATGTAACCAGTAATTAAATACTGATAATGAAATTATAATATAATAAAAAAAAAGTAAAAAAAAATTTTTGAGATGTCCTTTTTTGCTTATTCGAAATAAAATACATAGCTTGTATCTATAATGGTTACTACTTTAGTATATCGTACCTGAAGTTGCAGAGCCACAAAAAATTGCAATAAAGGAGCACGGTGGATTTCGGCTTCTCTAAAATCCCAATATTCCGATACTCAATAGCTTGCAAGCGATACTTGAACGACCGACAATTCAACGACCATCGGCTTGCCGAAATTTCTTGGTGTACGCGGAGTATCTCGGAAATTCCAGTTGTGTGTGATAGATCTCGGATTAAACTTGGCGCAAGTGGGTCATCTAGTGTATATGTAGCGTACTGGTAAAAACGTGAGTAATGGAGCTTTACCTTCATCGTCCCGGGGCGGTCGTCGAAAGGGTTAAGGGGAGAAGGGGCACAAAGACTACAGTACGAGATAAGCTCTGCTTAACAAACAATCCCACGCGCATAGGACGTTTCCATTCGTGCCGCATTGTTAATTTCAGGGCATCTCACTAACCTTCTCTGTATAAACTCCGCAAATATATACATTCCGACATGATTTATTAGACTCTATACACATATATATATATATATATATATAGGCCAAACTTAATGGAACCGTGATTCTTTGATGACAAATGTTTCCCTATGGGAAAAAAATAATGCGAGTTCTCTACTTTCTTCCTTCGAAGTTTTATTATCTTCTTTCGGATGTTATTAAATTTGTAAGATATCTGATATTTCCGAGCTTTCGGAAATTAATTTTTTCCATGCGAAAAAAAGGGATTTGCAGGTATCTTACATTTTTCCTTATATATTTTCACTACGCACGCTCTCGGAAATATCGACGGCGGAAATGTGACGGCGAGAAATAATTGCGATTGTAACAGGCACGGGCGGAGAATAACGTGTCGGAGTGGATAACAGCCGCGATAAGAAACGCTTACCCAACTGCGCGAAAGCGCTCGGCATTAATTACGTCGAAACGTCGGCAAGAAACGTCGGAGGAGGAGGGGGGGAGGGGTTTCCCGCCGTGAAATCGCGATCTCGGTTGGATCCGAATGATCGCGCAGAGTGTCATTTATCGCGGCTACAAAGTCCCGAGCGGCCCCCGCGTATGTCTTTTTGTCTCGTTTACTCCGTAGGTCGGCTGAATATCTCTATGGAGACCGCGAGTTTTCATTAAGCGCACGGCGGAATCGGAGCACCGTAGGGTACAAGAAGAAATTAGGTTACGCTTACGCCAAGAAGGGAATTTACGTCGGCGACATAGTTTGCGTCGCGTCGCGCGCCACGGCGTATTAGCGAAGCGGTACTTGAAATTTACACGCCTCGTGAGCATTAAAGTCGTTATCTCGCTAATTCGCCCGTTTACGGCATTAGTCTCCGAATTCTTGAATTAAATTCTTGAAAAAGGTACTCGAATAATTCTTTTTTTCATTCTCCGACGCTTTTCTCGTTTGATCGAGTTTACAGGCCACAGCACCGGAAAGATTTCTAGACTTTCTTCAAAGTACGGATTTTTGTTTTTTTCTTTTCTTCAATTTAATTCGTCTCGATATGTGCATTTTATTCCAAGTTTTATATCAAATTGAAAAATAATTTGGCGGTGAAGGCTTAAATCTGTTAGAAGTACTAAACGACTTCTTGATGATACAGCTACAAGAGTGAGAAATGCGATGTGTTCCAGTAATGAAATCCATCCATATACCTGTCGCTAGATGACTTCTGATTCCTGGCTACTTAAGAAGCGAGGAGATTAGAGCTGTGACGTTCTGTGTGTGCACACAGATTAAAACTAGTAACGGTACCTGTATGACACCGGTGCGTGCACGCTCGTACAAATGCAATGTGGAAAGCAGAGTCATCTTACATTTACGGAAACACAGATTACGCGACACCGTGCCTGTGTAATGTGATCGAAAAAAGGACACAAAATTTACATAAAGACCAGGCAGAGAATTAGAATCAGTCGTTTAACGTGTCAGGTGACGCTAAAAGACGGATTATCGCTAACGACGAGAGGCTTCGCGCGATTTCAAGACCGTTAAATTGTCAGCATCAATCCGAGAAATGTATTCCGACAATTTCAAATTGAATTAAACTTTTATAAAATTACGATGCACATATACTTGCGTAATATAAAATCTGGAATTATAATTGTAAAATATGTTTTAGATAGATAAAAATAAAAGAAATTTTGTTATTATGAGAACAGAAGGAAAACTCTGTATTTGCTAATTTCTTTTCTCAATTTAATCAGCTCTGAACTTTCCGTCTCTGATCTTTTAAATCAATGGATTTAAAAGTCAATGGATTTTCAATTTAGATTGAAGTAATCGTGATTTAGACAATGGATAAAGATTTTTCAACTGCTCTCCAGCTTTAGAGCAGACTGCTCTGTTAGCGAAATTGGTCCACTTCTGACCTCTCTCGACCAGGCAGAACGGATATCTTCGAAGATCGAGCACTCGGGACGGTGGAAACCTCTCAAAATTTCGTGAAATCGCAAGACCGTTTATACTACGTAGTCACAAACGCACACGCACGCACGCACACACACACACACACACACACACACACACACACACACGCGCGCGCGCGCGCGCGCGCGCGCTAGACGGTGAAAATTACGTAGGTAAGACGGCTATCCGCCGCAGATGTAACAACCTTTCGTGGACGGCTCCTCTCGCGTGGGAGGTAATTACGCGGAACTGATGAGATCTTCATCGTGCAGCCCAGCATTATCTATTCAGAATCCGCGAGCTTGTCGCCCTGCATCACGCGGAGTGGATTCTCCGCCGCCGCCGCCCACGTCTGCTTCGTTTCCGCCGGGATTCTGCGGAGGATACGCCCCGACGTGAAATTAATTTTCCGATTTTGCCGATTTTACTGAGAATCTTGACATTGATTGGTAATGGAACCACGCTTTAAATCGAAAACGCGGGGATCATTACGTGATATTGACTGGAGAGGCCCGTTGCAAAGGGTGTTGTTAATAGAAGCTATATGTCAAAGAGTTCGATGATTAAAAAAATCGAAGAACAGAAGAACGGAGACCAATATGCGAGTCCGATGCGGATGGAAGTCCAATGTAAAGAGCAATAAACATTATCAATAAATGTCATCGGATATCCGAGACCTTTCGGATCACTTTTATTTATGGATCTTTTGACAAATTTAAAATTGATTTCTCTCCCTCCCTCCCTCCCTCTCTCTCTTTCTCTCTCTCTCTCTCTCTCTCTCTCTCTCTCTTTCTCACTCTCATTCGTTAAGTATCGAGATATGAAAAATTGAAGAGTTTTCGAAAAACTGTACTTTATTGGACGTGCAAAGGAATAATTAAATAGTACATTTGTCGTTTAATTTTAAGCTTTATTAACTTTAATAGATTTCTAATTCAAAAGGATTTATAATTTAAATTACACGAAAAAATTTATTACTGAAACTTGAGAATCTTTACAATGGATATTTATTCGTTAATGATATTTTTAATAGATATCAGATATTTGCAGTCGATATAGAGCAATTAAATCTGCCGTTGTTTCGGGATCGTTTCTCTTAACTCGCAGCGAATGGTCGTTATCGGACACGCGCGTGCGTTTATTGCACGAGATTACGCGCTTTATTATTATCGCATGCCCTAACAAGCGATATATAATCTGCCGCTGTACCTGGCGTGCCATCTGCTTTCTGGATTGTTGCTCGTGCCGACCGGCTGCGCTGCGCTCGTTGCATCGGTGAGCGCATAAACGTGTTATCTGAATGGTTTCATTCATTCAATAGCGGTTTCTCGCTTGTACTCGCCCGTTTTCGCTCGCTCGACGTGGCTTTTAACTCTCTCCTATTCACAATTTTGATCGTCGCACGGTTTTCCTAAATCGCGCTAAATCGCTATCCTCAAATCAACTTTTGTTCCGCTCGTCTACAGCAGTTTGTTATAGCAATTTATCTACAATTCATTTATAATGAAAATTACATTTATAATGGAAATTAAATTAGGGAAAATATGACGTAAAATATTTGAAATTTTTACGTTTTTATCAATGATGAGCGTGATACTTTAAATATATATATCAGTATCGAAGAAAAATATTCGATAGATGTAATATATCTGACATATTTCTTTTTTCGAGAAAATTATTTTTTTCAAAAATTGGAAACAGATCACGACGAACGAATGGATTAATAAACGTGTCTTTCGGAGATGCATGGGGATAGACGAGCGCGAAGCACTCGACACTCGCATATTCGCCTCGTAGCGTGACGACTCGCGTTGCTCTCTTCCGAGCTCCGAGCGGGTGAGCGAATGCCTTCCCTTTTCCCGGCTGTAGATCATACGGTAATGATAAACGGGATGTAGCCTCGATGTGGCCGTTGACCCGCGACCTATTTGCGCGATGTACACACTCCGTCAATGCTTACGGAAAGCTCGCCTCGACACTCGAGAGGCGCACACATTCTCACATAGAGACACCGTACCGGTGCTCGTTGTACGGACCGTCATTCGTGCATATTCGTCACACCTAACGTGTGTACATTGTGAACCTACACGCTCTATACATGGCTCTCTTATACGGGGTGTTTCGTGAAATTTGCATTCACGCTTTTGACTCGCTCGCTGATGAAATTTCGCGTATAGGATTCTCGTCGGACGAAATTTTTATCGAATGCAATTTTTCGCGCTCCAATTTTCAATCTTGCTCCTTTGATGAATAATTAAAATAATCCCGAATGCTATATGTTATTTTAATATTAATCCGATGCTGCATGTAATGTTGATATTTTATACATAGTTGTGTAATTGCATAATTACGCTTTATTTAAGTTTTTATGCGATCATTCCCAGATATATATATATTTGTCGAGGTGAATATATCCTGCAATTTTATTAACGATATACGTATGTAATAATATCTGCTTTATTTATCTTTTACTTTCTCTCGGCGAGAAGTTGACAAAATTACAATTTCAAGATTATCTAATGTTACACAATGAACGATATTACGGGATTAAACGTAAATCGAGCCAAGGATGATCGAGTATCGGGCACACGACATAAATAGCGTTTTCAAGATGGCGGACAGAGTCTACGAATTTTCTCCTTCTGGAGATGCTGCTCGTTCGGCAGCGATTAATTCAGAAAATTTACACATCCGCGAGAGCAGGTGAATCTCCGACGAGGTTTCCACCGAGAAAGAGTTCGCATGAGAGTTTCCCGCCGAACCAGTTCCAGCTGCCACTGGCGTGCACCTTTTTTGGAGACACCCGTAATAGAACGCGTTGCACGAGTTTGCAGCGGCGACGGCGGCGGCGGCGGCGGCGGCGGCGGCGATCCGCCTCTCGGAGGCTGAGCCAAGCGCTACTTGAAATTTTCAGGGGAGGATGATTTATGGGGCAGGCCTCGACCTCGCCACTAGTCGACTCTCCACGCGTTCGAGAGGCATACATTTTAATCTTAGTCACACCGAGAGCCGCGAGTCTACGCGAGAGACGTGTATACCGGCACTCTCGAGCCAGCCGGCTCAAACTCTTCCGCGTGTGATCCGCCTCGAAGAAATATGATACGTTAAGGGCGGCATACCCCTGCGGTTGAAAATCATCATATATTATCCGTTCGATATCTGATTGAAAACGTAATTAATTACGAACGCGTGTTTACGCGGCGTTCCGTCGGGCTTTTCGGATCCGTATCCCGTAAGTTTCTGTTTTATCATTGTTCCGTATTCACGCTGCCGTCATCGGCATCGATCTTTATTTATTGCCTGAAATAATCGCTGATTTATCACATGAACTTTGATTGATCGGAATTTGTTTTGACATTTAATCAAATCGCTTATTTATTTTAAGCTTTCAATCATTCCGTGATATATTGCTGTAACAAATAAATAACAATATTCATCGATATTATATGAGGAAAAATATTTAAACGAGAATGCTCAAAGAGCGAAAACGCTTTTCAACTACGCTCTTCTTCCAAATCCAATTAAGTTAGATCCTTAACGAGCCATTAATTAGTTAAGATTACTAATCAATCTTTGAAGACGTTATGAAAAGTGATGAAGAGAGGAATAAAGTGAAATATTCACGCTTTCTACGCGACTGGTATCGACGTTTTGTTAAATAGCCAAAGGCATGTTCTTCACTCTCGAGAATCTCGCGTGGCGCGCGTTTGCTTTGATTCCCAGCCGGTTTTGACAAATGCTCAAGCCATCTGTGATAAAACGGGGGAAGTCGCGCGTAGCCGAGCAAAAATGACGTGATGTATGATACCCGACGTCATCAGCCAAGGGTTCCGAGATCCGACGGCAGGAGTGGCTCTAAAGGACCGCGTTGTATCGATAATGATCCCAACAATACGGCGTAATGAGGCGAGCAAAGACGCGCCACGGAGAGAGAATAACCCGATAAGTTACCCTCTTTAAGTGACTAGTCGAATGACGAAGTTCGATGCGTTAGAGAGAGAATGGACAGTCTATATGGACAGTCACGTGAAATAATGGATGAGTGAGAGATTCCGCTTGCAGGGAGAAAAATTTCACATATGCTGATTGCGAAAAATGTTAAATAATATATTAGAAGTTATGTAGAGTATTTTTTTATTAATATTTTTATTAATAATTTAAATGTAAATTTTTTTCTTTGAATATGCGTTTTAAAAATTTTTTTTAATTTCATGCTATTCTTACTAATAGAATGATATTAAAATTTATTGTAATCGTTTCAACATGTTTGGTCATTTGAATTTGAAATATTTCCAAGTATTTTCAACTTTTAATTTAAGATTCGTATTTCGTAGTATAATTCTTTCTTTATTCTTCCTTTTCTTTAATCCAAATACGGTATGGATAACAAATTTGTTTTGTTAAGTAAATTTTTTGAAAAAAAGATTTAACCGAGTCGCAGAAAACGAACGATTTTAATTGGTTTCCTTTATTATCTGTCAACTTGAATATCAAACACACGTGGATTACGAGGACGAGCGCTGGACGAGCGTGCGTTTCAAGTTGTCTTTCGAGATTTCGTCCTTTCAACGACATGCCGTAATTCGCAGGACGGCGCCTTGTCTCGTCTCGTCACGGCGCTCTAGTCGGACTTTCAATTTGATTACGATTCCGCGGTGTGTGCGGTTTACGATGCACCGGTCGCACGCGATGGTGCCCTGATGAGAATTATATTGCGCGCTCGTCGTTGTCGTTCTTCGCCGGGACCGGTATGTTCTCGTATTTTCCCGAAACGGCGCAATGCGAGCCATACGTTACGCGAAAACGCGGTGGTACTAGAAATATAAACTCTCTATGGTTTTATTTGAAGATGGAGAAACGAAACGAGTTCAGATAAAACTCAAATTATACGAAATAAAATCTGTAAGACGAGAGAGAAAAGGGATGAGAGAAAAAGAGAGAAGAGGGGAATAACGAATAATGTAACTTATAACCATTGGGGGTATAAAACAAAGTTACAATATATCGATAACTTAGATACTTACAATTAGATTATTCATAAAGAAGGAAGGTAAATGGAATTAAAAAAGTTGTAACTTCATCTCTTTATCAATAGCTATTTTAGTTTGTATTGAAGTTTCTTGAACTATTGCATTTTAAATTATCAGGCTACAGAATCGCTGTAGTTTAAGATATCAACTTTCAATTGTTTCAAGTGCCGAGAAGAGAAATCTGATTTCAGAGGATAGAAAAAGCGGGCGTCTTCCCTGTAAGCTTCTCCCGAGCGTTTTCCGCAATGTAATTTAGAAAATTGGAGGCATACGGGATAAGCTGCTTCTGCCGGTGTCGCTGCGTCCGTTACTATTTTTATCGCTTTTATAGTCGATCGTCCACCGATCTTCCGTTCCTTCCTCCCCTTTATCGCACAGCCGTTCCTTTGAATTAATACAATATAAATGCAAATTGAATCGCGCGTTTAACGGGCGATGGCAAGAAGATCCGTCGACTAATCGCGGAAGCCGCTCGCAATCGTCGGTTCTTCTCCGGCCGGTTGCTTGTCGTTCCGTGATAATCATGCGACAGCGGATCTGAGATCGAATGAACCTGCAACGACGAACGCCGAAGCGATAATATAATCCAATTAAACCGGCACCGGATCGGAATTGACATTCAATGCAGCAGGTCTTTCCCATCGACGAAGCTGACACGTGAAATTGGGATAATTTAAGAAAGAACTTTTGAAGAGTTTGAAAATCACCTATTCACACGAATTATTACATTTCTTTTTTACACGGAATGTGCGAAACGTGTATTTCGTTCCATCGAATTTATCATCGGCGCTCCCCATTACCATGGCATTGAAGAGCTAAGCGAGCGCATGGAAGGTCTCGTCAGAGTTTACTTTGTAAATTGTATGCACCCCCGTCGGTTTCGGTTGAACCGACGGCATTGTCGACGACGGGCGTGCAATGTGACCTTTTTATCGGGACTTCCGCGTTGCAAATCGCTCGGCTACGACAAGCTTTTTCCGCGTTTCTCAATTTTTACCCGGTGTCTCGTAAACGAGAGTCGCCCTGTCACTCGGCGATCTTCGCGTAACGGGAGGACGAGTTCTTCCCGCGAGCCTGATCCAAAAGCGATTAAGAGTAATCGCGATACCGTGCGCATCGGCGATACCATTTAGCTGACATTCTACCGTATTATTACCTTCCACAAATAGCGGGCAGACGGACGGTTAAAACACTAATAGGACAGTGACCGTTGCGCGTAGAAACCAGGGCACTCGAACGCGCAACCTTTCTCTCTCTCTCTCTCTCTCTCTCTCTCTCTCTCTCTCTCTCTCTCTCTCTCTCTCTCTCTCTCGAAGTGTCGGTATCGATTACGAACGGGCACATCCCACGTCTCTCTTTCTCCTTCTCTCCCCTATCTTCCTCTCCGCTCGTCTCCCGCTTGTCACGATCGATCCTAGCCGGCGATCAATCTTGCACCAACCAATTTCCCGATGTCTAATTAACCTGCGATCTTTGATGGCTCCTCTCGTTAGCTCATATTAGTCTATTCTCCTAATTCAAAAAGGCGTGTCTCAATATTTCATCATTTCTCGACATTCAAATTAGGAATGGAAGGGATCAAGTCAGATTTGTACTGCATTTTAAAGTATCATACAACTTACCTAAATTTGTAATCCCTAAAGGAGAAACTTTTCCTTTCTAAAAAGGATTTAATTCAGTTTGATTTTATTTTATTTAAATAAATTGATTGAAAGATTGATTACATTTTCGTTTCTGGTCGTTTCAAAATAATATCTGTGTATCTTTTATTCATTATGTTACATTTTTTAGAACTTTTTCACGTATGCTTTTCATTTGAAGTTTCACTTTTTTTTTTTTTTTAATAAATTTATTTACTCGCATATTAATGGAAGAATTGCGAAGAGATGAAAGTATATTTAAAACTGATTCGTCTCATTGTTTAGTTTTTTATTCAATATTCCGCATTTTATCTGCATAAATCTTAATGCGCACTCGCAAGAGAGAGAACTGGAATTTCTTCTCGACTATTCGCGTATTATACGTCGTCACAACGAGTTTCCAGCTGGTCGTACTCGCACGTAACTCGCGCGCATACCTATTATCGCACCCATAAATTTTTATACGATGTTGGATAAGCCGTCGTCAGTTGGCAGAGCAAACTTCCGCCCTTATTGTAACTCCGAGTGCGAGATTGCGAGTTCGCTCCGTGCGGCTTACTTACACTGGAAACAATAAAATCGTCCTGTGAAGATCGTCAGTCACGAATTCATTCGCGTTATTTTCCGAATAATACGTTGAACAAGGGAACACATTGAATAATCATAATTTTATAAAATTGCTGCGTTTCACGTGTACAATGAATGTACGAGACAGTTAATTTTGGAGAGAAAAGTTTACATTTATAAAAATTTTGTTAAACTAATCCGACCGCTAAAGTTTCACGAGATTTTTAATGACTGGATTATAACTCCATCGCTCGCGTCTAGACGCGAGAAACGAGTCCTAAAAACTTTTCCTGTTTCAAACGACGATTTCTCTCTTTAAATATTTGCCAAACTTTTTTCTAGCGGTATATTGTAAAATGTCTTATATAATATCGCGATAAGGCTAGCTATCTTTTGATTTTATTTCAAATCACTACTCCTCAGTTTTCTTAGAAAGAATCCGAGCTATTATCCATCCAATTTTGCCTCCTCGAGCGCGATCATTTGTAGCGCTTAAAGCACAAGGTGAATTTTTATCGGGAGACCGGAAATTGCGGGGAGATGACTCCCGCTGTACGAACGAACGAGCCTTCCATCATCGTCATCGTCGTCGTCGGCTAAACGGTCCAAAAGAGAATTTTGGTCGACTCACGGATCGTTATTAATGATCGTGTATCGCGCGACGAGATCTTCTCGCTTGAACGCCTCGGCGGCGCCGATATATATGCATAAATCGATTTACGAGTCGCTTCGTTGGTCACGTTCGTGCGTTCGCGTGTTCATCTCTCGTCACGCCCCCGAGCGAGTGTGATGAAAACATCCACTCGGCATTCGCCTCGTATCGATCGCATTACCGAGCGTTACCATATGGTAACGAGATTAAGCGCTGTCGATTTTATTTTCATCACTCCGGTCGACGCTGGAAGACTCCGCGAGACTCGGGACGCGCCACTTCATCCGTGCCGCGATATCGTGAGAAAGTATTATTCGCGATCTCGCGATCAAGATAAACCGAGTTTAATCGATGTTCGTTCCGCGAAATAGAAATTCGCTCTGGCGCTCTGCCGCTCGCCGTATATTTATGCGAAAGGGTCTTCGCGAATTTCACTTTTGTCGTTTTGATCTTCTCCTCGCGTGTTCTCACAGTCGTCGTTGAATTCTCGCGTCGTGCTACATATGCACGTTAATAACCGTTTGCTAAATAATTACTACTTATCAACCTAACGAGTACATGCTAAAGAGAAAGCGTTCTTTTCTCTTCTTTCTTTATTGACGGACTTCGTTGAGGTAGCGTGGTCATCTGTCGATGCCATCTGCGTTTCCCAGGGTTAAGGACGACGCTGCGTGTGAGAGTTAGAGAGTGATAGGAATCCGTTAGATTGAAGAGAGGACGAAAGCATTGGAGAGAGGAATAGATACGGGAGGGAGGGGGGGGAGGAGAAGAGGAGATCGGAGAGAGATAGGCGCATAGGCAGGTCGGCAACCGAGTAGGTACACACGTGGCTTATTTGTATGCTCGCGTAAGGTGCTAATTTGCGAAGTACACGGCGTATATACGCTCGTGTATGCATACGAACTACAACGTGCGTCCTCGAGCGAAGCGTGCACAAGGTACCGCAAACTATGTGAGACCAGCGGGGAAGGGAAGGAAAGCTCTCAACAGTAAAGGAGGCAGGGATGGACAGAAACGTGGAGAACAGTGCGTGCAAACGTGTGACTGCATATTCTCGTCACAGTTAGGTGTGTTCGATATCGCACATACGAGAGACTTCCGGCTCGTCGATGTTGACAAACGAAAAACCTCGAAGTATCCCCGTTCTTTTCTTTATTAAGCTACCGCTTCTCTCTCTCTCTCTCTCTCTCTCTCTCTCTCTCTCTCTCTCTCTCTCTCTTTCCATCGCATGTGGCGTTTGATGGGGTGAAAAATCGCTGCGAGTGAACTCTAGCTCAAATGATTCGTAAATAGAAATTATCTAGACTTTTTTCGTAAAAATCGAAAAAAATATATATCGATAAATATATTCTTATTCGTAAATTGAGCTTACGAATATTTATTATTCGTAACGTAGCTCAGCCGAGAGCTTTTTGGATATTTTAATATCCAAGTCTACAACCGAGGAAACGCGTGCGACTTGCGGAACGTTCTGTATATTGCCGACCGAAAGGAAGAGGCGGAAGGAAGCGACCGGTGGCAGAGGCGGATATCCATATCGCGATACATCTGTCGCTGACACGGACGTTTCTCCAGTTTCCGTTGTGCACCGGCCGGCCAATTCCACTTCCTTTTCTATCCGTACAAATGTGTGTGCATTTCTCTTTCTCGCACACAAACCGTGTGTATATATATCTGTGCCACCGCTTCTTTTCGTACCGTTATGAACTACGACACGTCCGCTCGTAAATCCCGTGGATGTCGAACGATCTACTAGCGGTTATCGATCGCCGATCCGAGACTCGTTGATTACACCACCGCGAGCTTAGGCCACAAACCGAAGTAAATACACCTTCTATTCCTGACCCTCGCAGCCTTTTCACACGACCACACCGGAGGAGGGGGGAGGGTGATAATTACCGGCGAACGGGGCGCACTTAATGCACACGACACGCGCGCGATCTCTTCAGTGATTCCCTCTCTTCCATTGACCCCCGCGAAATCAGTCAGTCCTTTTTTTTTTTCCCTCAAATTAACTGCGAACAACCGCGAGAGAATCTATCCGATAATTAGCCGATTTGCCGACGGTCTATGACGAATCGCGCACGTTTTTTTTATCAAGGATCGTTTACGCTAATTATTTGTTCGTGCGGAGAAACCGCGCGAACTCGTCAGACAAATTAATGGGTGTCGTATCAGCTATGATTTTGATCGATGGGTTTTCTTGAAAGTTACCCGCAAACTGTCGACATAACGACGGCGTTCCATATCCACGGCGACCCAGTATATTCCTCCATCATATATCCCGGATTTCTACCGACGTCTACCTACTTGTCTAATTTCTTCACGACCATAGATGGTAGACACATTGCCCGTCGATGTAATAATAATAATACGATTCAGTAACTAGAGACCCGACGACTTCCATCGAGGAGTAAAATGCCATTAAATTCCCCGTACCTGCATTCATATGCGCGACCGCATCGCATTCCGACGCACTCGCCGTCTCACCGAGATGCGCGAGATGCGCAACACACAGTTAAACGACCGTCGTCCCAATCTCGCGCGATTATGCATTCGCAGTCAAAAACACGTTTCCCGTTTATCCCGCGCGTTACTCCTCTTGCGCGGACGCGCACGTACGGCGCGACGCGACGCGACGGCGCGATGTACGACGACAGACTTTTTTTTTTCTTTGCGAGCTCGTTCGATTATACCTCGATCCTTTATGCGCGCGTGCCATAACGGCCGCGTATAAGTGGCACACAATGCGGTAACCGTGCGGAGAGATCGCAGTTAGGGGTTAAACGCGCCTGTGCATCCATCGCCATCGGCCGTCGTCATCGTCATCATCGTCGTCGTCGTCGTCGTCGTCGTCGTGGTCGTCCTCTCGCTTGCCGTCGCGCTCTCGCTGACAAATCGTTTGACACCCGTGTACAAGGCGCGCACGCGTGTGCCTTAATGATACGCTGCCGAGCGCGGGATGCCTCTTTTGCCATCCGTTACGTATCGTGGCCGCATCATACCGTAATGATACGTCGTGGCGTGCTATTAATTTAGCCGCACGAAACATTCCCGTCCAAAATCGGGAGAGGGGGAGGGGAGGGGAAAGAAAGAGAGGAGAATGACGGAGATAGAGAGGCGACAGGATGAAAAGAGGAAAGAGCGACGACTAAGGAAGACGACGGGGGAAAAAATGCGACGGTGCACGGCGCGATGCGCTTAATTGACGGCTGCGCTCGCGTTCGCGAACGCGGATGAGAATCACGTTTGACGTTTCGTGGTGGTGGAGGGACATGTACACACGGCAATATACTCGCATTATTCGCGATCTTTCGCGAAACGGCAAGCACGGGGGGTCACGTTCTCTCCTCGACGCCTTAGCCCGTTGGCACACTATCTCGCGCGTTCTCTCCGAGAGAGTTCCTCCTCGAGAGAGCGTCTCTATTCCGCGCCTTACGGTACTGCTACTCCTCCTCCCCCTCCCGCACCTCCTCCTCCTCCTCCTCCTCCTCCTCTTTCCACCGACAATATGAACCACCGCCATTACTCATCTTGTCTCGTTGACGATTATGCGCTCTAACAAATTGTACACGGCGTTATACGCTCTACTTCCCTTCCTCCTCCCTCCGCTTCCCTCTCTCTTTCTCTCTTTCTCTCCCTAACCAAGATTACAACTCCGCGCTGAGAATGAGTGCGTTATTTGTCAGTTATTTGTGTGGCAACCTCTTCTCCTTAGACGAGCCACAATTCGGACGCACGGATCGTGAATTAACTCCGCAGTCGTGACCGACGATCTTACTGACCTGAATATTCTGTTTTTAAGAGAGAAAATACATTTAAGATAAATGGGAGAAATCATTATTTATGTTTACTTAATTTATTTGTAAGATATATAAAATACGAAAAATCTTTTAGCGAAGATACGAGAATTAAGAAGCGAGTGGCATTTATTGAGAATTTTCTTACAAACATGTTTATAAAAAAAAAAAAAAAATTGTTTTTTACGTTAAAGGAAAAGATCCAAGATATTCCAAGATACACGATATATGCTATATACTTTCATGTCGTTCTAGCTGTAGCAATTTTCTTCATTTTTTGGAGAATAGAGTCTCTAAAATTCTCAGAGAGACTATACTCTCAAGTCACTTCCGTCATACTGAACGCGACTCGATTGCCGGTTATTATTATAACAGCGTTGCTGGTTGTTGTTGGTTTATACTACGGATAACCGAAGACATTTCGCGATCGCCTCGGGCCCGCGAGGAGACGCCGACTTCGGCTCTCTAATCACAACGCGGACATCATCATCTCGGCGAACTGAAGAAAATCCTCCCGTGGTAGTGTAGTCCTCCGCGCCGCCCCGATACGATGCCCGCCATCCCGGCGATTTTGCCGTTGTTGTTGTTGTTGTTGTTGTTGTTGTTGTTGTTGTTGTGTGTTCTCTCGGCTGGCTTGCGAACGTGCGCGCGAAATTGGCGTCGGGCCTGATAAGCCCGAACGCGAAAAGGACGAGTGACGTGCGCACGTCAACAATCCACACCGTTATAGAAAATCTACACCGCGCCCAGCACCGCCGGCCCACATAACTTCGCCCCGGACAGACGGGGATTGTCTTATTACCGCAAACAACCGTGTGGCCACGGGCGGGCGTGCACAGGTCCGCGCAAATTGTCTCCGCAAGAGAGGCGCAGCCGTATGCGGGTCACCGCCGTTATATACAGAGCGGTCCCGGGGCTGGTGAACTACGGCATTCCCGGCCGGCCGGCGGATTCCTTAACGAATTTGGAGTTGACGTTTGATAGCGAAGTTTAATTGTAATTCTCTCTGCGGCTTTTGTAAATCCGGAACTGCAACTGTTTGCTCACGTAGTTGAGCGCGGCTACGATATAATCATCGTCGACTGTTGACTAGTACGTAAATCGTGTAACGTATATTTTTCGAATTATTCTGACGATAGAAACTGATGTTTAATTTAAAGTGCTTTGTAAAATTGTGTTGTTGTGTGTTTTTTTTTTTTTTTTTTTTTTTGAAGAGATTTTAAATTTTACATTCTTCTAAAAAGAATGCTGTGTTTTGCATTTTAGGATTCTCTTCTCTTACGATTCTCTGGTTGTAAACAATTTTAAAAGAGTCGAGATAATTCAAAAAAAATCACGCGGTGTTTGATTTATAATATCTCTATAAATTATAAATTGTTTAAACACAGTGTTTATGCTTGTATCATATCTCTCGTGCTTTATGATTAATTGCAATCGTTGCGCTATTATTCGATATCTATAGGCTATATCCAGGAATTCTACGCGATAGCACGTAATAAAAGTCAACGTGTCAAGATAAAATCACGGCAAAATACGACAACGCCATGTGGTCTATTAGAGTCGAATGCACCTTTTTACCCTAGATATTCCTAAGGTTAACGATTCTTCGCGGATCGTACGAGCATCGGTTAACGAGCGATCGCCCGATCGTGGCGAGGGAAATTCGGCCTTAAATCTCGCCTAGAGTCGTAAACTTTAATCTCGGTACGAAATATACAGCGCGCGCTAACGGTAATCGAGCAATTACCAGCGAGCCGTTCGGTACCTCGCGACTCTTGTATATCGCATGACTTCTCTCTTTCCTTCTCTCTTTCTCGGCTCTTCTTTTTTTCTTTTGCCTACGTCACCTTTGCCACGACGTAAACTCGAGAAACCACGCGCATCTTCTAAAGCCCATCAAACTCGTGTACATCTTACGCGTTTCTCGCCGATTATTCCTGACGTCGTGGCTCGTCTAACAGGCTAATCTACGCATAGAGTCACGTCACGTCGAGGCGATATTCCGAGGCCCAAAAATCTCGAGCGTATCGATACTTACGGAAGGTGGAAGCAAAATCGTGGTCTCCAGATGCAAGCACGGATTTGGGATCGGATTTTCGAACGCACGCATCGCCATTAGGAAGCTCCTCTCTCTGTTCGCAGATAGAGTTCGCTTTATCTACCTTGCGGAGAAAGAGAGGGAAAGTGCAAATGCATATTAATTTTCTCTTACTCTCGTAACCCCGCGAGGACAGAAATTTGTGTTTAGAGCTCTCGCCGTAGTGCGCGCTCTAAATCAGCGTTAAGAAAGCTGTATAAAGCCGCGCCGTAACGTGTACCGTAATCGGTTGCTCTTTGTAAGCGCCTAATTAATGGTGATGCATCCTAATTCCGGGCTTTACTCTTAGCACGTAGGTACCTACCAACTCGGGCAGTTATGCCCGGCACAATTGGCGACCCTCGCCTCGCCGCGCCGCGCCGCCGGCTGCGAAAGTTGTGCGAAAGATTAATGCCTTCGCAACGCTCGCTAATTGTATTAGCCCGCGAGCGCTCGCGTTACGAGCGCCGTGCGCGCTCGTAAAGAAAATTATTTTTATTATCGTACTTATGTATTTTTGCGCATATTCTATTTACCTTTTATTATATTTTATTGCGTTTAAAATTAGTATCCCGTTGATATCCGTTTAATGAATCTCCTGATCGTCCGCGTTGAAAAAGGAATCTCTTTTTAATTCTTATTACATCTCAGAACTTATGAACTTAAATTTGCCATTGGTTTTTGAGAAATTCAGAAATAGTTAGTGTGAATCGTCGTGTAGAATCAGAATCGCGAGTCCTACATCTTTCCAAGTTTTACACTCGTTGAATCGCTCGACGACTGTCACTCGCAGAAGCTTTTATATTCGTTCCGAGAGTTATTTCGTCGTATCCGAAAAATGGACAGGCGAAAAGATCCTGGACGAAACTCTCGAGGTTTCTTCCACTCGGCGATATGAATGAGCGAGAGACTCGTAAAAGGTTATTTCTCGGTGCCGCCAACCACCGGATGCTGGATGAAGATTCACCGTCGGGCATTAAAATTTCCAAAGTGACATTCGTATGATGGATCGCGATACTCGAACGAGCGAATCCGTTGTGCTGTGCTTGACATTGGCGTTCTATCTCTCGCAGAACCCAACGCCGTCATTGTTACGATTTCTGGCGATAAGCGACGTAAAAATGTGGGGCTCGTGGAAAAATCGCCTTTCCAAAAAGCCCAGAAAATTCGATGAAAATGCCTCTCATATCTCAGCGTCGTATCAAAGGGCGAGATACCATAAAATTCGCTTAAAAAGAACTTCTAATATAATTTGACTAACGTATTTATTATTATACATAGCGCAAATAAATTTAAGGTATTCGGTAATCAGCGGTACATTCACGGAATACCTCGGTATATACGCAAATAAATCGATTTGCATTTAATGTTTCCCAACAAAATAGCTTCATGCTCAAATTATCGTTTGCAACTCTCGCAGTTTGTTGCACATGATAGAATCCTTTGTGTACGAGACCGCATTCTTTTTTTCTCCACGTCATCCGTGTATCGCTTTACCACTCGCGCTTTTAAATCGCGCTCGATCCCATCGTATCGACACGCGATGAAGCACTCTGTTGTAACTTAACCCTCTGGGGACCGGTGGCCGCCGGTGTTTCACCGAAAGTATCTTTTTGAAATTCTAGTTTATGTGGCGGTGGCTTCGCTCGAACGAGAATCTCACAGCGGTATCCTCAAAGCGAAACCACCGAACCTTCAGCTGTATTCAACGGTATTAAATTTAAATAGAGTAACAGGGAGACAAAAGAGAAAAAAGTAATACTCGTGATTCCTATTATAATTAAAATTCCGATATTTAATTCTAAAGAAATTTGAACCTATAAGATACACATGATACGATCAAAATTTTAAATCTGTAAAATTTTTTGTCTTATCTCAAACGTTACGACATTCAATTAAATATTAATACGGGAAGAATATATTTTGTCGTTTTTCAAATAGAAAAACACCATTCTGTTCGTCAAGCGTATGTATTACCGAGCACTCTCGTATGCAAATCTTTCCCCCCCTCACTCTTTCTGTGTCTCGTCAAGTACGGTGATATCACGAAGCCATGAGATAAAGCTGTCTTCTCCTTTGTTCGCGGTAGCTGCGCCGGGACCTCGTTTTCATATCTCGTAAGTTACGAGCATGCATCTGCCCACGGATGCAGATGCGCCTCAATACAACGGCGACGCGACATCGCAAGAGAGGACAGAAAGGTGGTTATTAGTCACGTTTATGGACTCGTTGTCCGGCAAGCGCGATCTCGCGATGAGAATCGATTTGCGCAAAGAACCACGAGGAGAATAAACTACATCGCTCTTATCGCAAAGCTGCCGGCAAAGACCGAAAGGATATCTCGTGTACTCTCTCGTTGACCCTCAGGAATCTGGATTGCAACCAAAAAAAACAAAATATGGGATAAAACGGAATAAAGTTTATATCGGGTATTTTAGGACATTTCTTTCAGAACATGAAAAGAAAATGACGGTAACAAAGTGGATTTGGCAAAAAGTTATTGTGAATTGTAAATGTATATAACGTATAAAAAGATGAAAAAATTAGAGATTATAAATATTAAACATTAGCATTAAATGGAAAAGGAGAAGATAAAGATTATCTTCTTTTTTATTATTAAATTATTGAATGACCAGAATTTTTTGTGATAAAAATACTTTGCCATCACGGAAAGATATTTTTGTTTAAAACATTCAGCATGCATTCTACCGGAATCGAAGTGCATAATCCTTTATTGAACGACGTTCCGATCAAAGTCTCAAATTCTAAAACTCGGGCGAAATGCTGACTCGATTGCAACGAGTGAAAGTCGCGCTAATTGGAGAGCTCACCAAAATGCGTTTGAATCGTCCGTTGCAAATTAAGCTGGCGCACGGTTGGTTCAAACAAACGCGGATTTGCACAAAAAAAGGGAGAAAAATTGTGACAGGTATTCCTGATTTTTGTGAGTTAAGCTTCGTTCCGAAAAGAGGATTGAGATTAAAGATTATCTTTTACAAATGTGTATTAAGAAATCACATATACTATTATGCAATAAAATTCATTATTCCTTTTAAATTACTTTTTTATATATGTAAATTAAAAAAAATTTTGTTTAAAGTTCATTATTAATTAAAATTTTAAAGTTCACATTTTTCAATTAATTTCAAGAATCGATCTTTTTTACGACAAAAATTCCTCGATTGGATATCGTCGACCTCGCTGTAATCATAAAAAGGAGTTAATTTAATGAAGTTTAAATTAAATTACTGAACGCGTTTAATATCCCAAGAAAATTAATTCTAATCACCGGCGCAGACGGATCGTCGCCAATTTCGTTCCCAATTTTCAACCTCCGTTCTTGCTCATCCCGTTAGCGATCTGGTGTAAGCAAGTAACAGATGCTTGCGATATCCCGCCGGCGGCGAGAGCAAGTTCGAAACACGCGGAATGACGTCAGTCAACGTCGTCGGATTGCCTGTCACGGAATCAACCGCCGCTAGGCTGACGCCGAAAAGTTAGTCGAGCGCGTTAGTCGATAGTCCGCAACTGCGAGACCTATTAGGCCAAAGTGCCGTGACTCCCTTTCTCTCTCTCTCTCTCTCTCTCTCTCTCTCTCTCTCTCTCTCTCTCTCTCTCTCTCTCTCTCTCCGTCTCTCTCGATTTCTCTCTTAGTCTTGCCATTTCTCTCCGCGGTTGGCTGCGCAGTCGTTGGCGAAGTTTACGCCACGCCGGTTATCAATGGCAGTCGCGTCGGAGCTGCCGCATTATGAACTTATCACAGAGACAGTCGCGGACAACTTCGCCATTAAAGTTCCAGCACGAGCAGTGTTACTGACTCTCCTCCGGCTTTCTCCTCTCCGTCTTCGTGGCAGTGATACGCCCTTCCTAGGCACTGCCGCGAGGATCCCGACGAACAATGGGACGAACAAGCGTTGCAGCTGCAGCAGCCTAATCTCGTTTTCGGAGAGAGGTGGAGGACTAAACTGTTCGGCGGAATCAGGCGGATCGGGCTTTTCAATACTAGATAGAAAGGAGCAGATGCTTCCCGAATAAATTTCTCGATTTATTTTTGTTCTTTCAAATTTTTTCTGCCTAGTATGCTAAGATTTATTACAATTATTACGATTAATTAGTAATTTTATAAAAATTGGTTAATGTCTCAGTAGTAGTTTTAATTATTCGAAGAAAGATCGATTTTTTTATCGAGAAATTTCTTTTAAATTTATCCGATACCATTCCTGTATAATTTATGCTTCCTTTATTACATTTGTTATATACCATTTAAACGTCTGTCTCGTCTGTTTAAAAATAATCGATAGACCGGTATGCAGTGAACTAAATGGTAAATAACTGACTTGTTGAAAAAAAAGCAGACTTGCGCGCAGACGACTTCCATTGTCGACGGAGTCTCTTTCGCTTCATCGGCGATCGTCTGCCGTGCTTGCCAGGCTGCCGGGTCGATAAAAAGTTGTTTTAATTGGCTGGGAATCGTGGAAACTCGACGACGCGACGACTTTTCAGCTTTGTCGTTGCTTCCTGAAGCGTTAAGCGCCGATATAAGCGTGCGATATTGCCGTATCGGGCGCGCGTTTTAATCCTTTATTGCCGCTGAGAAGCAGCTAAGTCGTTGACATGGTTTCATTATTTATTACCGCGTCGAGCGCGTATAATTTATATTACATGACATCCTTCAGAATTTTTTTATTCCTGTTTCCCGATCATTAATTTATTCTCTGTCTCTTTTTTTTCCAGGTACGTAATTCTGCCATTAGTCGCTCACGCATGCAGGATGCAGTTTGCCTTTCGCCAAAGGTATGTTTTAATATAATAAGATTAAGACAATGGTGACACATTTTTAATTTTTAACTGATAAAGATTTAACGTTGCATCGTTAATGTATTTTACTCTTTGTACGAGTTGTTATACCATATTTTTCGGTCGCTCGGTAATTAAGTTGCTGAATAAATAGGAAATTATCAGGCTAAACTGCCTGCCTTATTATCCTGGCAAGAATCGCGCGTTCTCCTCTTTCTTGCGATCCGCAGGGACCTCTTCGCGGGAGAAGCTAGAGTCTAATTAAAAACTTGGGAGGGCCGCGGAACGAACCTCCTGTTCACCCCCTTCTGGACACTCTCCTTTTCCTCCTTCATTCCCAGGAAGTGCGACTTAATTAACTTCGAGAAGAATGAACCGTGTTATCCTCCGTGGTACTCTTAATACATCTTTCGCCACGTTTTAACTTTAATGTTCGCTCGCGAAAAGTCGCGCTTTCGCGCGATTTATGTATTCCCTACCGCGCTTTCTGACTTCCGAGAGCAGCGGTGTTTCTAATTGGCGCCATTACGATCGCTTGTACTTGGTATCGCGCACGGCGTTGCATACCGAAGAACGAGAAATTCATGATTCACGCCCGTCGGTTATTCCTGTCGCGGCGGTTATTCCTAAAAGCGGAAATTTCTTCGGCAAATGAACCGCGCGCGCGAAATAATTCGCGCGGCGCGAGACGGGAAATTTGCGGCGAACGCTTTCATTTCGCGAGAGGAATTTGTAATCTTTAAATTTTTGTGCAAATATGTCTTGACGCCACAGACGTTTTCTTACACATTTTCCCGACGGAGAGGTATGCAAATTTTCGTATTACATCAAAGACTGATATTAATATTAAAATATCTCATATAAAAGATTCGACGACCTACTTTTGAAAGATATTTTTCAAAAATAACAATTTTTCTCAAAAGTTTTTAGATTACATTAGCATGGCATTAGACTACATCATAAAAAAGAAGAACAAAAAATGAAGATAAATTAGTTTTATATATATATAGATGTATATTATATAGCAAATTTCTCATAAAGTATAATTCTGAAAAATATTTTTAGAAAACCATTTCTCACATGAACGCAATGTAGTGTTTGATTTATAAAATGCTTGGCATATTTAATACTTTTGTAGATATACATAAATATATATATATATATATAGATCTCTCTCGATATGACTTTCTCTCTTGTAAGGGAGAAAACTTAGTTACTACGAAGATTATATTCCACCGACGTGGCCGACATATTTTATATGTCGAACTTTATTACATCTTGTTTGTGGTTTTCTACTTTTTTTCACTCTTTGAACTCCTTTCTAGTTTGACACGAAGAGCGAACTTCATCGAAAGGGATTTTAACATTTTACTCTCCCACAATTTTGACTCCACAAGTTTGGAACGATCTAAAGATGGATGTTCGAAAAATTGTATGGACAAATTTATTCGTTTCGGAAAGAATGAGAAAATGTTGGGGAGAATTCTAGAAACCAATATCGCCGCAAAGCGTGAGTTTTCTTATATCAACTGTGAGCAACGGTCTCTAATAAAGCACGATATAATCCCAATATCTCGCAAAGTTAGTCGGCCTTTATATTCGTCGCGTACAGCAAAATCAAAGTTTGATCCGCAAACCATCCTGCAATATGAAGCATTATCGCCTTGTATTAACTTCCGAATGAATAGAAAATGTTCCCCTTAGGGATTGGTTTGTCCTCGAAAATCCATAGGTCTCACAGAAAACGCGTTATTTGCAGCTGAGGTTGAATATCAATCTCAATAACTCGTTGCTCGATTATAGAGAATTGGAGAAGTACAAATACAAACATGCTATTATATAGAAATGAAAAATATGGATTGTAATATTTATATTATCTTTTTCTGAAATGATATTGTAGAAAAAAGTTTTATTATTTGGTTTATAGATTTAGCACTTTGAGATATAAAGTGTAATTGTGATCAAAAAGTTGCAAGGAAATGATTTTCTGGAAAATAATTAAAAAAATAAGAGATAAAGAATAATTTCAAATTTTTATATAAATTCTTTCACAGTATTAAGCTCAATCTGTAATATATTCTTGAGATTTTCAAATTAAAGTTCATATCGCGTTTTATGTAAAACATTCACTCAAATAGATCTAGGTTATCGGTTATTAGTGCAGAAAGTTGCTATCAAAAAGCAGATGTCTCGCGTGCGATCCAAACTTAGGGAAACTTCATCTCGAATAAAATATGGATACATACATAATGGTGCGTGTTATTTAAATTCTTTTCGTCGATATAATAGCAGCATGCAATTCCGGACAAACTTCTACTAATCTCCGACAATCAAGCACATGAGCTAGTGCCATAATATATATATATATATATATATATATATATCGGTTTTACTTCTTAATTAATTGTTATAATGTAGTTAATTGTTAATTGTTATATGTAGGATTATAAAGAACTGCATTAGAAATATGATAAAATATCCAAATTCTCTTTAAAAATCATTTTTAAGACAAAAACAAAGAAGATAAAAATTTTTCCAAAGACTAAAATTGCTAAACAACGCATTGTTCGAGCAGTACGAGTTAGTATTAAATGACTTCCAACATAATTAATTGACGAAATCATTTACGTCAGAAATTGAATTGAATTAATCATTTACATCAGAATTAAATTAATTTGCCGAATAATTCAATTGTTCTACGGATTCGTGAATTCTGTGTGAAGTCTTGTAGAAAAACCTTTAATTTATTAAATAATGCGTTAAATTGAATTGCAATCATTTCATCGGGCGAATATATATTCAAGTCCCTTGTCTTTTCAAGATATTGACTTGTTTTCCAAGAATTCTTTCATGGAAGGGACAATTATTGCTTTTGTTGGAAAACTCATCGTGTGGGTTACATCGTCGTTCGGGCTGTTAGTGACAGCGTTGGTCTCGGGGAAAATGCGTTATCGCGGGAATGCGAATTAGCCCGCGGTTCTTCATTTCGCGAAGCTCATCTCCGCGCGGATGGCCACGACAGGTATGGCGACAATGCAAAAGCGCGCGGGCCATTTTCCCGTTCTTTATACAACGCAACGAATCGCCGGAGCAATATTCACGCCGCTCGACGACGATACTGGGAATAGTTGAGTGCGGTAAAAAAACGCTCAGCGCTGTCTTTCATCCCCTTTTATCCTGTAACATCCTCGAAGAGATTACGCCGACACAAAACTGAGAGAAAGCGATTGCGTTGAGATGCGCATTTGCGTCATGAAAATAGTTTTCCGATTTTCCGAGCGCAAAGCGTGCACTGTCGAAAGCATATCTACGGCGTTTAAATTCAGTGCGGAACGGAGAGATATATATATATATATATATACGATAATAGCTTCTTTGTGTTAACACAATGTATAATTAATATCGCTGTCAAATTGATTTTTGACATTAATTAACTATAATTTGCGAATTAATAAAACGAAACACTGGTTTCCCGCGATATTTCTCTTCCGCGCTTAATGAAAATAATTTGCGATTGACTTTTTTCAAATTGTCGGGAATAACTCGTGCTCCCGTGCCTTTTTATTTTTCAATATTACATAATTCAATACGTACGTACATAAAAAATATCGACTTTGGTCAAATTAAAATTTTATTAAAACGAGCTGCGTCCAAATTTAATTGCGGAATGGTTTCGCGTTATTTAATTTCCTTTTTAATTTGACAGAAATCTTTTATATATGCTCGATATCAAATTTATTTTCTCCATATTTTAGTCTTGAATTAAATTTCAAATTGGGCGGAAATTATCTGTCTCGGTACTTTTTTTTTTTTTACGTACGAAAAAAAGGGAGAAAATCAATTTTGAATTATAATTAATGAAATTGCCATTAGAAAGTAACGCGGTGCAAGTGGAACGCTTAACATGATAAATTGCCGTAAGATCGCTTAAAGCCGCGCGTCAGCGCGTCAGCATAGCGACAGCGGTTTCAACCGCGACAGCGCGGATCGCGAGCATCCCGTGTGCCGTTAAAAGAACAGAGAGGAGGATCGAGAAAGAGCGGTGACTCCAATAGAATAACTTAGTAGCCTCGTTTATATCCTTCCGCTCGTGCCCGCTGCTCTCGCTTCGTTTGTTCTCGAACGCGACGGGCGATTAATTAACGAGCGCTCGACAAACGATCGAAGTGCCGTGTCGACGACGACGACGACGACGACGAGGAGGAAAGGGAAGCGGCGTCGCGAGGGTGTCGTTCAGACTGTATACCCGGACGTCCGTCCTATTCCTAATTAAACCTGAGTTGAATCATTACTGCGACTACTGGGAAGTAGTAGTCTAGGTCGAAGCGAAAGAACGATGGGCTTATCCTCTCCCGCGCTGACAGGATAATGCTGTTTCTAAGCACCACTTGAACAATTCGCTCGGAATAATTCGAAATATTGGGGCGTAGCAATACTTTTTTTTTTTTTTTTTTTTTTAAATCATATCTTTTAGACGGATATTTAATCTACGCGTAAATGATTAATTTTTTCATGAAATAAATTAATTCAGTTATTGTTTTCTCGTGTCTCTTGCCAAAAATAAGGGAGATGAAGATAAATTACGTGTATACGAGATGTATATAATAATCTGGTATAATAATTCCCGCGAATCATCGTTAACGTTTGTCAGCTAATAGCCCGTTGTTAAATTCATATCATCCCGTCTTCGCAAATCTATCGCTCGCCCGTTCAATATCACCGCGGCGAGTTGGCGAATTATCGGCTCGTTCCTCGGCGCGCGTTTCTCCCGCTAAAGTGCTAATTATCGCAATGCAATTGCCGATGATCTATTCATAATCCACGAGCGCCTAATCTCTAAGCTCAATTATGCGCGCCAAGCGGATTATATGCACTCACTTGGAACCGAATTAGACGTAATCCTCTCTCCCTTTCGGCGCGATCTTTGACGTTGATCTGCGAATCACGCTCGATGTACTTTACGCTCTCAAACGTGACTTAATTAAATGCGCGCAAAAGGCTGTCACGAATCCTGAATTTCGGCGGCTCGTTTACAGTTTCCGATACTGCGCGCAAAGTAAGGACACAATTTAATTTACCGTCGCGAGTCCTAATTAACGTGCATATTGGACGAACGGTCGAAGTCGTAAGTAACTATGCATGTTTATGTGCGCTCGTCGTGGCTGTATGTACAGCATTATGAAAAATAAATGAATCCGAAAAATAGACAAGAAAGAGATAAGAAGTTGAAGATCTAGATCGTTTACTTTTTAATTCATTTGAATTCATAAGATTTATATTGAAAATAGTTTTCTGATTTGAATAACATTAGCGCTTAAAATAATTAATCAAAATTCTTCGACATGAAGAAAATCTCGTAATTCTCGCAATTTAAATTCTTCCCCTAAGATTTAGAGTTCGACCGTTAAGCGACCCGACCCGGTAGATTCGTCGTGCTAATTAATCCGCGCCCCCATTTATAAAGCTGTAACACCAAATGGAGACCAAGTTTGAAAGTGGTCGCCATCGTGAAGTTACGAGGGATGAGGTGGTGCAGGCGGGTTGGTATATTAAAGGGTGCCCGATCGTTCGTCATGAGGGGGACGATCGTTTATAAGCCGAACAGGTTCATGATTCTCCTTGGTGCTCTCATATTTCGTCACCTGAAATTCAATCCTCCGGAGAATGAGCCAAGACATTTTTATTTATTTTTTTCTTTTTTTTTTCTTTAATTTTGTAATTAATATATTAATATATTATTAGAAAATCATGAAATGGGGAAATGGTAAGCGCAAATTAAAATATAATAAGTAATTCAATGTAATCTTTGAATAATAATCAAAGTGTATATGAAGCATATGGTGATAAAAAATAGAATAATAATTTCCGGCTGAATAGAAAGTGTTTATTTTATTATAATAAAAATTCATAAATAACTCAACGAATTTTCGTTGAATGGGAATCTGTCTGTGTAAATTTGTTACGAAATGTTTTGAAAACTAATGATAAACTAATTAAATCGGAAATATGTACTCTAGACTCTGGCTGTACAAAACGTTCTTACCATTGAAAGAAAATGCAAATCTTGACATCTTTGAGAAACATTCAGAATCTCTTAGGAAATCAAGGGGATTATGCGTTTTCACGTCGAGTAACGTTTCCATTGAACTTTTCTCCATTGCCTTTTCCCGAAGTGCTGTGGCGTTTCGATTCTTCGAAATCCAATGCCGAGAGATCATCAAAGAAAGACTGACGGTGTCGGCGTCCCGCGGGAAAAGAAGGGACTCCCGGAAATATGCGAAGGCGCTGCCGCGAGGAACAACGGTCGTAAAATCCGATGAGAAAGAGGATATCGGTATCGTAGGTGGTCATAACGACGGCGATGCTGCATTGATTACAGGACAGCCTGCGAGTTAACAGCATAGGATTTCTCGATAGAAGGAGAAGCGGAGGGGGGGAGGTGGTGAAGGCTCCTTGTTTCGCGATCACTCGAGCATGCCGATACTGCCAAATGGAAAGAAAAAGGAGAAAACACTGTTACCGCGAATGATATTCGAGCGAAACGGGAAACGGTGATATATATTACCGAGAATGACGGATATATACCGTATTACTCGTGAATATTATGTGACGTTTAGATTTCTCGTCAAATTCCAAAGCGGAAATACCGTAAAAGTATTGAGTAAATAATTTTTTAAGCATACATATAATTTAAAAAATAAAATATTATATTTTTATGCGAATTAAACTTCGTGAACGCACGCAGATGTATAACAAAGTTCCCTCGCTCGATCTCAAACAAGGTGGATCTTTAATGGGAATCTTAATTAATGAAAATGACATCGTAAAAAGAAGAGGAGGTGCGCATACTAGCATGACAAATATATCAGCACCCTTTCGGACAATTAAATACTCGCTTCTTTCATAAGGATCAAAATGAGATCTAGACAGGTAATAAAGTTCTATGCAAAACAAATTAATTTGCTCGTTAGAATGCGGAACGGAGCATAAATCGAATTTTTTTTTTTTTTTTTTTAACCGGGAATAAAGGTAGACCGACGTTAAACGAATTCTAAGAGAAACGGAGCCAGAAGGGAGCGGGAATGAGAGGAACATTTGCAATGCTAATTATATGGCTTTTCTTATAACGCTCCGGTACCGCTTTCATGGCCCAGTTTAACTCACGATCTCGCATTGTGTTCTTCATCCCTGCGTGATTCGCGAGCGTATCTTCGCGGCCGGTATCAATCAACTCTTCTCTTCGCCCCCCCCCCTCTCTCTCTCTCTCTCTCTCTCTACGGTATTATGCACTCCCATAGTAGATTGAGGTTCGACAGTACAGTAGAAGATTCATATTCGCATATTTCGTATATACTCGCAGTTCGGTATTTGCATTTCGTTTTTCATATTCGCGAAATCCCTGAAGTGCGTTCATTCGTTGAGAGACGACGCGTGATTTACATTTTTCACGGACGTGGAGTTGAAGTGACTGAAGGGAATAAGCTCTTCAATTGTTGATTGCTGTTTGCGAATTAAATTAAATTGACTTTGCGTTCTATTAATGCGTGTACCGAAGGCTCTTACATCTTCGTTATTATTATTTTATATTACACGTCATGTTTGTATATAATATCCAAACTTTACATTTAAAGCAAATTAATTAACTGAACAATTTTTTTGCGCTCGAGGGGGACTACGTATTGCTAACAAATATTTCCTTCCTTTTCCTTTTTCTCCTCCTTTCTCCTTCTTTCTCTCCCGGTTATATGATATTTATTATATTCGGAGACTATGGTCCATAAGTTTCACCGTCGGAAGATAAGCTGCAACGACGCGAAGACAATAAGAGAACTAAACTCTATTAGGAACACCGTGAATGGAGTGGAATCGAGCCGTCTTTACAGGCGCACTCCGGCGTATCGATCGCCGATTCTGGTAACCGTCTACGAGATCAGAGCCGAGATTACTTTCATCGTTTTATGCCCGTTACGTGCCACGTCGCTGGCTGGCTGACGGCGTTCTCTCCGCTCGGGAAAAACTTTCCTTCCGCGAGAAGAAGACCCTTCGTCCTTCCTTCTGCAGCTGACCAATCAACAGCTCGCAGCTCTATGTACTATCGGTGACGGTAAAAGGTGAGACGGTAGCCCCGAGGGGTGGAGGGGGGGGGGGGTGACTTATCCTTTATGCTCGAAATGGAGCTTTGCTCGAAATGCTGAGCCACGCGTTTCCCTTACGTGCTGTGATGTCACTTACTTAATTCTGCTAACTGATTCGGACAGTGGACGAATTTCACATCATTAAAACTATTATTAATTCAATTTATTTCTATTTAATTTGTTTTAACAATCGTTTCTTTTTGATAGTGACACAATTGGCACAAGAAACTTGATCGATCGCGGTTTAATTTCAAACGTCTTTGAAAAGCCACTAAATATATTTTTATGCAAGAACGAATACTAACAACTCGTATTACTCATGCATGTACTCCCAACAGGACATTGCGTAATCGCATTTGTTTAGTTATAATGTGTTACGTCTATTACGTATAATGTATATGATTGTGATGGTGCATACTAATTGTTTAGATAAGCGTAGAACGCTCATTTAGAAATACTGGAATCGAGTTGCGGCTGTGCACCTCGTCGTTGTGCTTTTTTGCAACCCTTTTTTTCCGCGAGGATATTTGCAATTTGCATATGTTGCTCGCATCCTCCTGTGACGCTCTTTTTATTTCTCTCTCCCCGAATAATTTGAAACACATTACGCAATCGAGCGTATTTCTTTCAAGGGCAAAACGTCTTATTTTTCACAAAAAGAGTTTGACTAAAAATCGCAAATAAAATTATGTATGGGAAAAAAAATGACGTTAGCGTAAGATATAATATTATAAAATAAAATGGCTCTTTTCTATTTTAGTGTGGTAGAGATATTAATCTAATTAGTACGCTAAAAGAAACTTAATTACATCACATTTTGATCCATAATTTGTTAATGAATAGCCGAATTTAAATTTCAAAGAGCCTTCGATACTTTATCTATTTATGATTAATAAAGCAGCCGATTATAGTAATTGAGGTGCAACGCGCGCGCGATTACACTTTCGGGTTGCGATTTACACCGACAAAGTTGCATTTAGCGGGATTCGATGTTCATGCGGTTATTCATTCCACTCGCGAGTTTTTCCCGTTTTACGAGCTAACCCGGCAAAGAATTCCGGGAAATTATTATCCGGATGCACTCGGCAGACAAGTCGGCCGACGTAAGATAATGAGGTAATAAGGAAATGAAACGAATGTTATCGTTGTCCTACAGAAAAAAAAGAGAGAAAGAACGAAAGATACAGAGCTATTCATACGTCCTGGCGACCCGTTTATTTTATGTCTTGAACGCGTCGATAAATTGAAGTACATCTATTAAATCTCCCGTTAGAGAATACCCTCTAATCCAAAAATTTACGCGTTTCGGTAAAATTTCCAAGAGAGAATGTTTCTACATCCTTCAATATAAAGACTCGCAGCAATAATTTTTTTATATAATCACAATAGAGGAATACATGTGAAATGATTGAAAAATGCTGTTGTGTACTAATGTGGAAGATCTATTGATTAATATCCGATCGCGAATAAAATTATAAAAACTTAAAAAAAAAGGCATGAAATATTGATATGTAAAACTTTTAGATTTTTAATATAAAAATAATCTTAAACGTTTAAACGCTATTTCATTCAAAAACGGAAGCTTTAACATAGTTTCACAGGTGTTTTTTATTTCATTGTTCGGTGTCACAAAATCTCGTACGTAAAAGCTTATCTAAAAAACAAATGAATAATCGTGTAAATGTTTCTCAAATAAAAAACAGGTACCGCCGATTGTTCTCACAAAAAAAGGAAACAAACGCCGTCTAAACATGGGGTGAAAGAAATCGCGCGTACTCGAAAATTGAATTTTCATTAATAGAAATAAAGTGACAAAAAAAAACGGATATTAATAGAGCAGTAATAGTTAAACATGTTTCGTCTTGTCTTGTCTTGTCTCCTCTCGTTTCGCGAAGTTCCCCATGAAATTGTCAGTCGGCTGGAAACGCAAATCGCGTCTCTCGCAGCGTGAAACTGTTTGTGCCGCGAGTTTCCATTTAAGTTCTACGACGGGGAACTCGCCTACCACGGAATTCCGCAGAATTAAATTTGCACGAATAACGAAGTAAGAGTTCGCGTTTCGCGAGCGATGTGCAAATACATTTGTTCGTTCGTTGTTCCCCGTTCTTCACTCGACCATTTCTTCATTCGTTTCTCCTAGCCACATTCCCGGCAGCAAACCTGTCTCGCATAAAAATCGACTGTCGTTGTCCCCGTGCTGCCTTCGGATTCACTTCGTACTCGAGCTTTCGGAGTTTTTGACTCGTCTGAATCGCGGCGACAATCCCATCTTTTGTCTTCGCAATCACTGCTGCTGCACTCGTCACATGGCGAACTGTGAGTCTGCATACGGGAAAGATTTACAAACGTTTACGAGACGTGATTTGGTCATTCATTTTAAAAATTTCATACGATGCGGTATTAAAAATATTAACAACGCCTTGTTCGAAAAAATTCCAATAATGTGAAACAAAATAAAAGCTGATCATGAAATTATGAAATAATTTTTGTAATAATAAATATAATTATTATTTATGAGATAATAAATTAAGCAATAACGCATGCTTCCCTCGCGAAGAATAAAAGTTTGTATAATAAATTCTTTGATGAATTTGAAAATAATTTTTTCCCAGCGGATTTTTTGCACAATTTTTAATTAAGGAAATATTTAGCGTTAACAATTAGCCGTTCACTGTAATATTGTTTTGTTAGTAATTTTTAAACGATTTCAAGCGCACTTTTCTCCGACACGATTTCAACGGAACAACCACAAGTTTTGAGATATCCATCGTTATAGTTTGGAAATGTCGTCGTATCAAATTTCTAGCGTGTAAAAATCGGTGCCGACCTCGTTCGAAAAGCACTGAAAGTATTTTCCGGCGATGGTGGTGGGCCACCCTGTAGAATGTACGATAGAATGTACGATAACGACGACTCACCGTGACCTGGTTCGCACAAAAGGCGTATCCGCGCGATAGCTTCGATTGCGACCGGCAAAGACGAGATCCGCCTTCTCCTCGCCGAGGACGCTCCTCTGAGATCCTGAGAGCTCTCGCGGCCTCGTCACCCACGGAAAGTGTTTTCTTTGTCATATGAGAAACGTCGTTGACGTTAGCACGCTATCTGTATATCACTTTTCAGCGAGCAGATATCGATTTTTTTTTTATTCCCCTCGGGGATGATGTAATGACGCGTAACAAACGCACGTGACATCACGAGAAATGAAGCATGTAAAGCGTGTGACGCATCAACTTTATCCAAGCATTAATTTTGGAGAAAGGTATTTTGAATAAAAAATTGATGAGATTTTTAAGCATGAACAATTCAAGAACAAGCATATTTTAATTTAAGAGAATACATTGATATAAGGGGGAATTGTCCAAATATACGATACAAAAAAATACATGCAAACATATGATAATAGATACCTTAAATGTGAAAATAAATATATATTTTGAAAGTGCAAATATATATAATATCAAGCTAGAATTTTCAATGTTAACTTTATGTACAAATTAATGCCAGGGGAAATATAAAATATCTTAAGCGATTTCAAGAATTTCTCATTCATGATTTAAATGGAAATCAGAAAATAATATATATTTTGAAAGTGCAAAGGTGAAAATCGTCAAAAATTAAAGGTAATTGTGTCACATTTATTTGATTTGGTAACTGTCACATACTTTTTTTTTTTTTTTTTTTTTTTTCAAATATGTGCGCGTCGCCAATATTGGCCTTTTGAAATTGCAATCGGTATTCTAAAGTTAACTGGCAAATAGAGCACGCGCCGGATTCAATCTGCTGACACAATTAGTACAACGATGCGATACCACTCACCTGACGATTTCGATGTTCCGGTGGTGCTCGCAAACCGTCGCACTCCATCCGTAGATGACACGGTTGCGAATTTGCGAAATCGCTGAATTTCCTGCGGCTAGACACACATTTCGGTGAACAGGCGAGCAGCTTGTTCTCCGCTCGTGTACAAATTCCGTAATCGTGACCGCAACGCGGACATAGCGTGCGGACGCTTTTGTCCCGTCTCATCAGCAACGGAATGAAGCAGAAGGGCCAGCATCTGCAAGTGGAACTGTCAAAGTTGTATCCGTCGCGGTTCTTCGTAATAAAAAAAAATAAGGAATTTGTGGTATCCCGCAAAAATTGTGTTTTGCAAAATTGTGTCTCGCGCAGGAATACAGAAGTGAAAATAAAACTGAAAAGAAGCGCATCTTTTCATTTCACTTATTAGGAAAATCTTAACAGCCAATTTTCAAGCAGCCTATTCTTATTTTATTTTTTATTATGCTACTTTGCATATATTTTTCTAGATTTTTGTCTAATCTGGATCAAGATGAAGCGATAAATCACGAGTGACACGTTCGAATAATTCCAATCCGTCGTTTATATTTTTAAAATACTAATGCAGACGTTGTCATAAAAGCGCCTCGTTTCCCTTATCGCGTAAATTAATATGTAATTAATGGAAACTCAGAGATGACAGAATTATCTTTAAATGCACGTAAGGAAAAAAAAATCATGTAAACGTATTATAATAAAATTATTTTCTGTTGGAGTTTCTTATACTCGCTGCATAAAATCGCGTTGCGTTGCATTTCGCTAATCAGGTTTAATGAAGTGAATATATTTCATTTTGATATACGGCATTACACGCTTATCGGCAGTCACTCGTCGTGATTTATGAGAGCGAGTAATTTCGCGATTTCCGTCGTGTATGAATTCAATTCGCTGAAAACGGACGCCGCTGCGACCAGGATTAAATTTAACGAAAGGGATTTAATGATTACGAGTCGCGGCGATTCGCGCCATCATAGCGCGTTAGTCTTTTGAAAAATCCGATGTATTATGGTGAGAGACTATTCAGAGAGTCCGCAGGTGTGTCTCGCTAATTAGCGTTGTTTTTATCGCTGCTAATAAGTGATTATCGGAAACTTGTTTTATCGCGGAATTGCTTTATCGACGCAAATTCACGCGAAATATTGGAGTGGAACGTTAAAATCTTTTTTTTCTCGGTCGGATTTTATTTATTTAACATTTAATCATCGATTTCTCATGGCGCTTTTATGATTCCGCTAAATAAATAATATAAATATTATTTCATATAGACACGCATATCGCAATTAATATCAAAGTTAACATGCAATTTATATTATCTTTTGACAAATATTAATAACGTGCAATTATCGCGCACTTTTTTTACCATTTTTGTTCGATGGTTTATTACAATATTTTTTTTAATGACTAACCCCATTAAGCAAAATGCAGCCAGACGGGAACTTGTGAATTTCTGCTGCTTAAGTATTATCGGCGTCTCCTTTACGCCACACGCAGGACAACGAACCGATCTGTCGTGGTATTTCCATGTTTCAACTGTAAAAATATAACATTAGAGTCACATCAGGTTTTGTATTCGAAACCTGCAATAAATTTCTCTTCCGGCTTCCGGTAATTGGTAATATTAATCACACCTCTATAACTCTTAATTAAAACTGACAAAAGCGAAGGAGAAGGGAAGTATATAATTTTCAGCTTTCAACTCAATTACGTCTATATTTCTTTGTAATTTTTAATTTACTCATAATTAATAAAAACTGTTTGCCGTGCCAGACCTTCTGTGGAAAAGATATTGCTCGGTCGTTTTGGCGCGCGAGCTTTGCCATCGGGTGCTCTCAGTGTCGGAATCCACGGGAACAACATGCCACTTTGCGACGGCCCGCTCCGCTTGCATTCCGCCCTTTGTGATTTACAAAAGCGCGCTGCTTTCTAGAAGCATAAATTCATTTCGAGCGTGCGCGATAAATATAAGCCGGCCGACTTGGCGCGCGCGCGCACGCGCGTTTCGCAGCGACTGAGAAAAAATGCACATTCGGTGCGTAACACACGTTAATGAACAGTATTTACGAGCGCATTTCTAATTACGGTTTTAAGCGCGCGGCGCTCAATCGCGTTGTTTGCGGTAAACCGATTCGGACCGCTGCTACGGCCGCTGATTACAACAAAATCTGCGGTTTAATTACGGGCGTAATAAGTCATTATGGTAATCGCTCGGGAGCTGATGATCGCGCGCGTAACTGCATATCGAAACAACGACGTATCGTTGTGTGGATCGCGCGTTAACTCGCAGCCTTCTTTCCCCGTCGTCATTGTTTTGTAGAGATCGTATCTGCTCGTATCCTTTTCAACGGAACAGTCAGTATACTTTAGTACTGTTTTAATAATTTTGATAATTAAAAGTCCATCAGGTAAAGACAGATATTTTCTCTCAGAAATAATGTTATTTTGATATTATGTATTGTGTTGGGAATTTACAAAATTATATTTATATTTATATTTTGCAGCGTATATACATATTAGCGTAATATAAACGTATCTTTGATTTTCTGGCGTGTGCCTTGTATACGAATTTTGTAGCATTGAAAAGTTCAATCTTGTAAATTAACTTCCCAAAACGTTCATTAGCAGAAATGTATAAATTCCAACCGCGCGGCAGTTTGTTATGTAAAATATCGCACGGGCCTTAATTATTCATGTAGATAACAAAACCATGTATTGATAAAGTATTTTATTAAAATGTAGAATAATAAAGTGTGGCGCGTTAATTAAACTCTCTCTTTCGCGGTGAACATAATTGCACCGTTGGCGATCAATATCGAAACGTAATATTGAAAACGCTTTATTCAAGAAAATAATGGCGTTTGTTGTTGCTGATATATTAATAATAAACATTTGCGGAACGCTTTTTATTAATTCTCCAGTGATTTTTCCTTTGTGACTCGCACGCAAAAGCTCGCGGGTGCGGGTGACACAAGTCCTGCTGCTTTCAAATTCCCGGTGTCAGCGGGCTTGCGGGGCGACAGCTTTGCGTTTTTGTATTCAAAGTTGCCATAAACGTGACCGCACAATGGACAAATCACGCGAACCTTCTTCGCGCGCTTCATCATTAACGGAATGAAGCAAAACGGCCAACATCTGTTGCGAATCACCCCACGGTGAAAATGTAATATCATATTTGTACGAATGCGTGTGATATAATAAATATATAATCAACTTTATAGAAATTGCAATTTATTCTGAAAATTGTACCGCGACATCGGTCAAAAAAAGAAAGGAATATCTTTTTTAGGAGATTTAGGATTGGAAATATTTATCTTGAAGCATCAAAAAATTAAATTCAATATTAATCTAGAATCGCATTTGGTTTTCAATTTCCATCCTTTAGAGATCAGATTCTTAGAATAGAAAATAATATGAGAGATCAGTGGAACAACGTAAAAATTAATCCTTGACCGCTTGCACGCGAACTAAAAAGCCACCAGCTCTAAATTTTTCGTTTGGCCAGCCATGCGTATCATGAAAAGGTCAGCAAAAAGTTATCTCTCGTTAAGGGCAGTGACGAAGGTCGCAGAGAAAAAAAAATGACGTTACGCAAAAAGTTTTATCAGATAAATGTGAGAATTTTGTAGGAGTCTATGTTGCCATAAAGAAATACGATGAATGAAAGCAACAAGACGATCGTATTTCAATAATATCACGCAATATAATACATTAATATATACTAATATTCCAGAATTAAAGATTGTGATTGATCATGAATTAATTATTTAATAAATTAAAGATTTTCATTATATTATTTTTTCTGAAAAATTATTATGTGATTGAGAATTATCTCTTAATAATTTTCTAATATTTTCCTCGCGAGGCTTTTTCCCAATTTCAATTTACGCTTAATTAAATGAATTGAATCCGATCTTTAATCCAACAACATGTGTACATACCCGAAAAGGCAGAACGCTCCGATATGAGAGGTCGTTAGTTTGTCGCCGCGAGTATGAAGTGTTGGCACAGCTTCCCTCTGGCATTGGGGGCAGACTTTCCTCTCGTCGTGCAATTTCCACGTGTCCACTGCGGACGGTGAAAGCGAGTGTTAAGTCTTAACGCTTTCACATTGACCACAATCGGAACCACAGACTGTCGTCGCGTTGGACAGACCACAGACGACAAAATATTCTTCCAAGAGCCAGTCTCATTGCTGGCACTCAACTCTAATTGTGTTTCGACCGTGTCTTTCTATATATATTGCACGAGTGTATATATCATGGGAAGAAAAAAATGTAAAATTTTAATTCCAGAAATTTTAATCATTGTCAGTATTGAATCTTGGAAAAATGTTTTGTACACGAAAATTTGAACAACGATTTGCGATTGAATATCGCAATTCTAAATCCGACAAATCGTTAACATAGAGAAATCTATTTTTTGAATAATAAATTAAATTAGTAATTAAGATTAGATATATTAATAAAATATTAATAGAAACAAAGTAGAGTTAAGTTATAAGGAAAGATAATTTTTCAGATTTTCAAGAATTTCTCTCGAAAGAAATTATATTAAAATAAAATCGGTAAGCAATTAGAGTTATCAGATCTGTCGAGCTTTAGTAATAATGTTTGAGAATTAAATATATCACAATAATCTCTGCTCGGTCCCCTATACTTCTTCTATTTGTAGTTTTAATGTCGGATTCCGAACTCTCTCACTAATCAATGATTTTTTTGCATTGGCCTACTTCAGATACGGCTATATAAATCTAAGCCGGAAATAGCTACGACGACTTGCGCCAAACAACTGGAACTTTAACCATATCCGAATTAGGATATATCGCGAAAGCTCTCTCGGCTGCCGTGCGACACGTAATGTTTAATCGCATTGGTACCTACCGCAAGTAGCATAAACTTTCTTCGGCTCGTTCTTCTTGCCGCTACTACCATCGACTGGCGTGACCGAGGACGAAATCCGATTCGACGATATCTTTAGGTCTTCGCTCTTCTGCAAAAAGTCAAGAAGAATTAAGGAAAGCACGGTTGTTACCGAGCACGTTTCGTGCACATCACCTAATTCAATTTGCCAGCGCAAATATGCGAAAATTCCACGAAAAGGTTTCTCTAAAAGTGAATTCTTCTCTTTAACTCATTTAAGATTTGATAAAAAGCATAGATAAAATTATATGATCTATTTGTGATTTAATGCTATCAAAATTTTGTGACGATACTTTTTATTAAGATAAATTCCCGTTTAATTTTAGTTTGTTGCTAATAGGAACCTTTCGACAAATATAAAAGTTAAGAGAAATAGGATTAATTTTTAAAAAAAATTATCAATTATTTAAAATAAATTACATATATGTAATATATGAAAAAAAAAAATCGAATTTTTTTTATTATATTACAAAAGTTACGTCCATTGTATGCGAGTTTCAACATTTGTTACATATGTAATATTTATCCTGAAGACTAGGAGAATACAGAGATCTCTTTTATATATCCAATTTTAGAAACTTTATATATTCTCGACCCGTGAGACTTGTGGATTGAAGGACTGCAGGATGGATAAGAAGAAGGTCGAAGGTGGAATGCGAGACGATAAGACCACCACAAACATGAACGTATAGTCTTCGCCATTTTTGCGCGTAATTTCCGTACGGTCCTCCCATCTATCAACTTATCTATCCCATCTATCAAGATATCTAATTTCTCAGATAGCAGCGAAAATGTAGAAGTTTAAAAACCAAAATTAATCAAATTTTATAATATAAATTTATGAAAGATTATACATAACGTAAAATCTTAATAATTAAACCATAATATTAAATAAAAAAGTAAATGACGAAAAACATAAATAACACATTGTACAATAATAAAATGTTTAATAAAGTAAAATGCAGAAGAAATGTACACATATATAAAAATAATTTTATATTTCTGACATGCATAGTTAGCATAGTTTCTGCTGCTATATTTTATGCTTATCTTGATACTGTGGAATTGAAAAATTTTCTTCTATCTTAATTGAAAAAGCGAAAGCGTTCGTACTTGATTGTCCAAACATTTGCCAGCGATCTCGGGATGATATTGACGGATATGTGTGAGAAGTCTGCACGTGTCTCGTTCCTCGACGCTTACTTGCTTGTCACATACTGGACACCAAGTCGCTATATATGACTATATATTAAGAGTAAATATATAATTAATTATTATGTAATTTAATACTAAAATTTAATGAGACATGTTTTTTATTTGGCAAAAAATAATTTGTCTCGTTGAGGGATGAAAGATAATTTGATTGACTAACCTAATTAACATTCTATAACTTACATACTCACTTTCTCACGATCTGAAAAATAATTGGTGAGCTGTATATAAAGATTGAACCAACCTTCTCCTCTATCATGTTCTCGAGAGCGTGTATTTTCGACTTCCTACGAATCCATCGAACAGACTCGAACTTTCTGACTATGATTGATATACGGTTACATTGACAAACTGAACGTTCGCATGTGAGTGGCGGATCGATAACAGCGAATCGAAGTTGTTTCGTGAAAGTAGCTCCACAACGTGCATAAAACGTGTTGTTTCAATATTGAACTCGCATCTCTTTGCACATATTTACCGGAATTAAGGAAGACAGAATTAATATATTATACATATACAGAAAGTGTGGATAATAAATAAATTTATTATTTATAATGAATAACGTGTGTGGAATATAAAGAATAAAAATCGAAAGATTTATTTTCAGCAAATTTTTTACACCTCGAAAGCATCTATTATGTTGAACAAAGTTACAAATATTACGGTAATAAATAAAGATTTCATGTATCACGCGTTACATACGCTCGTGCAGTAAAAGCCTTCTACGTAACACGGATATTTTCGCAAGATAAGACAGAACAGCTCGAGTCCTGCGAGGACTTTGTCACGTTTTACAAGTCTCTCATCGGCACGGAAGTGCCTCTTGAAGGAAGCAATCCACGAGGTGCCGCCGGAGGGGTACGAACCGGGGGAAAAAGGAGCTTTTCCTGAATGCGGTATGAGAGGTTGAGTCAAAAGTTTTCGCAGGCGGGAACAAAGGGTCGTGCAAAAGCTCGTCACGGACGACGGTCTCGCACGGTCTTGCTTCCGTTTCGTTCGCTCGTAGAAGGAAACTACGTGGTCGGGCGTTCGCTTCCTGTTTCCTGTCGAACTCTTTTCGCCATATACGCTCTATTGTATCTTAGATAATGTCATATAACTGTATAAGATTTCCCGCGATATTTCTTTGGCCGATCGAGGAAATTTCTCCCTTTCTGCCTCGTCAGCTTCCGGAATGTGCTCTTGATTTCACGATCAAGAAGGCGAAACGAATTTCCGTTATTTGCACGAGGGTGCTTCGAAACAAGTATCCGAAATGTCGTGAAAAAGTGGAGAGATACACTAAAAAATTATTATTTTTTTTTTTTGAAGAAAAAAAATTACACGTAATAAAATAAAAGTGTCTGAAAAAAAAATCTTTATCCTTAAAATATTTCATAAGTTCATCTGTTAATAGCTGAAATAAGATGATTTTTAACGTTACTTGACATCGGACTTGAACTCTGTTCATGCCATGTCGTGACTTGGCAATAAGAGAAAGCAGAGTTATCTCTTCAGAGATATAGGACACTCGATCATTATAATCCCTCAACCGCAGAGACTAGCATCGATTTGTTCTCCACAGCATATTGATATAATTTAAGTATAATGTCACGGCGCATGTCCGTCTTTGACATCGAGCGAACTTATTACTAGTCGTTGCAAATTAACAAAGGTCCGAAAGATCGTAACTGAATTGATGGTCGAGAATACGTCTCTCTCTTATTCCGGTAGTGGGTCAGGAAATCAGGTCAGGTGGAGGAAGAAGAAGTGGCAGGCGGACGTGGATGGAGTAGTGCCAGGTGGTGGTAGAGGAACTCCTCAGGTACCGTTATCGCGTCTGTACCGCCGACCGTGCGTTTCTTTATGCGGATAGACGTGGGCACGAGGAGACACCGAACTCGCCACGTGGGTGAGGGACGCCCACACAGGGACGGTTCCGAACAAAAGCTCTGTCGTATAAAAATCTCAGCCACCGCATGAAAAAAATTGCGCGGCTTAGGCGTCGCTAATTGAAAGATATAATAGAGGATATAATATAGACCTAACTTGCATTCGTGATGAGTCTTCGTCGAAATGAATGAATGGTTAACTATATAGCCACTGTTCATATACAACTTGCTTGATGAAAGGATTTTATCATACATTTCATCAATTTGACATGGATTTTTTTAGCTAAAAAGTTAAGGGAGATTTATCTGTGATAGCAGACTTTCAATTTTTATAATATATATTTTCGAAATGAATACTTTTTTTGGAATTATAGTTAGTATTGAGATATGAAATGGAAGTTACTTAAAATTCAGTTTAATTTTTTAATCTTATTTTCATTTAATTCTTAGCGCTTTTTAATGTAGCAATTTCTGATTATTAAACAAATCCTAATCCAAATTTCTTATATCTAGTAGTGCGAAATTTATGTAGTACTTTAGTAACATCCTGTATTTCTTAATCGTTTATGGTCTTATCAGATACGATGTTATCAAAGTATCGTCTGGTTTAATCACGTTGTTGCACAAAGATGACCATTCATACTACTAGGTCGGATCTGATGTATGATGCCTTCTCGATGCAAATTGTGAGAAAATACGTTTGTGCATGCCGCCCAGGGCGTCATTGTCGGCTGGGAATGTCATGCGTGGGGTTATGACCGAGATCGTGACCCGATCTAGGAGAAACTCCGCCGAGCTGAACGTATTTTTGCATAATTTGCTATTTTTGCGTGTACTCTCCGTACATCGAGTGGGATCAGAGCATCCCGATGCGTCGATTTACGGTTAAGCTCGAGCTCGTACATCATCGAGTATCCATTTAGCGGTAATGTGATTCTTATGGGAAGAGCTGTTACATTTTAGGATCTCCTAAATTCTTGATATAAATCTTTTATAAAAGAAATTATGTGGGAAAATATTTATGTATAATGGCGGATAATAAATTTGATAAAGACAATATCTATTTATCATACATGCTGTCATTATGTTACAAGAAAATTGAAAAATATTAATACACAGATAAAATAGATATGCTTAGCTAGCTGGATAATTATAAATTTAATTTCAGCGTTATGCTATTAATTCACCTAATAAAAGGAAGTTTTATAAAAAGAATTTTTATATATTATATATATATATATATATATATATATCTGTATTTAAATTAATTTTATATTTTTATATATATTTATTTTTATTGTTATATATTTGATATTATATACTTTTTTTATATTGATTTTTATGAGATGATGCGGATTTGGTCTCGAGACCCTTAGAGTAAGTCGACGTAAATAATGACGCGAATACTTTGTTTCTCGTGTGCCGCATCCGTCTTTGTATCCCCCTCACGCCATTGCGATAGCTCGACAAAGGAAAATTTATCGTAATTAGTCTCTCTTGCCCGGCCCCATCGACAAACGAAAAGAAATACTGCACGCCTTACTCTCAATAAATACAGTCGATAAAGTGCCGATAATCTCGAGTCAATTACTCGCGGGAGATACTTAGCTTCATTTACAATGAATCACGTGTTATATACATGCTTTTATACTTTGCCACGCGGTCTCGAGATACAGGGGATATATTTCGCAGACGGATGCATGGGCCGTATCGCGATAGTGTCAAGTTACCACGAGATGAAAGAAAGATACATTTGAGCGATATATATATATATGTGCTCAAATTTTTTTAAAAAGATTCTCTTTATAGAGTTACGACGGTATTATCAGTCATTACGAATATATCAAATATGCTTCGTGAAAATGATCAGATACATTTCGCATTAAAATATAAAGCTCTCCTTTAAATTACGCGATACGCGAAACAGAAACAGTTTATAAACTTGGAATTCAATAAGATTCAATTTGGTATTATCACACGAATTTAACGTAACACAAATTTCATTAATCAGACAAAAGAGTTATTTCGTCAGTCGTTTTCCACGTTTTCTCGTTAATAGAAAAAGAGTTTTACGTCGCAATGTGGCTCTCAGAGGTCTTCGCAATCTTCGCTGTCGGTCGCCCCGGAAAAATCAGGATAATTGCAGCCCTAACAATAAGATAGAGGTAAGCGGCAATGTGGCCTGGCCCGATGCCTTCGCGAATTAGCGTACACGATTGTACCGCGCACAAAAAGCGGTTGCGCATCCAGTTGTGAATGTAATTGCGGCGGCGTGCACGACTCCGCGCGCGCGCGCGCTGTTTTGCCGAGTTTAGATAATTGTGGTAACAGGAGGTTAACATGTTCTTAGTGCGCAACCTCCTTTTTCTTCCCTCCTAAGGGGAATTAAGTAAGTAGTTAAGTAGTTTATACTTCCACCTGCCGTTCACGATCGACATGCGACGTTTCATGTTGGGGCAACTTAGTTCATCGTTTAATTACCAGTCACCCCGGTTACTTATCCCAACCCCCGTATATCTACCCCCGTACGGTTCAAGTTTTATTCTTGTAGAAATGCGACAAACTGCTTTTCTATCCGTTAGTTTTTATGCTAGGAAAAGTTATCCCCAAATATTCCATTATCGCGACTCAACTGCGTTGTCGACGCGAGATGGCTTATCTTGTCGGCTTACCAATGACAGATATTATTATCGCTTATCGCGCCAGCAGAAGCGGACGCTTAAGCCGGGGTGATACCATTAGGTACCGTGCCTTCTTATCGCACAAGCGCCAGAAACTTGGCCGTCCTCGTCGTTCACGCACGATCGTCATCGCCCTTTTGACATTCAAACTTGAGTTCGAGATTATCGGCATACTTGAAGCATCAGATTAGCCTTTTAAGGCGAAAGGATTACGATTGGTTAACACTGTTTTCATAACAAATACAGATATTTAGCAACCATAAAAAAAAATAACCATCATAATCATTTAATTAATCATAATAATAATTATAAGGATGTAACACTCGTTAATTATAAAAATAATGAGATTAAAAATGTTGCAATAATGATAATGTGGAGTTGAAGTACAAAAGCAAGAGGAATAGCAGAGGAATACCGTCGAGATATCCTACGTACATAATGCGTAATCGCCCCGGAGGAAAATGGTGCATTTTAATATGCATAAAAAGTGCAACGTCTACGGCTTAAGAAGAACGCTCGGGACGGAGCCAGGATGCTGTTCGCCGGAAGACAAAGCATCGTGGAAGACGATGCGCGAGCGGGCGCGAGAAATATTACGGTACCGAGAGCGTGCACGCGCCGTGTCATATATCTGTAATAATCATTCCCCATTCAAGGCGAACGTTTTATTCCCGTAGATGCGGCACGCTCGCACCGCAAATTGCGATAGAGGAGCGCGTGGTTGCAACGGCGACGACGACTCCCATAATCAACGCTCGCTCTCGCGCTCGCGCAACGACATACTTTCCAGCTTTCTTCTTCGTTTCTTCTTATCCGATCTCTCTCGACGGGATGCTGCCCGACTCGCAATGCCGCCGTAACTAACAACGAGGCCGCGTCATGTATCATCTCACCGCGTTAAAGCTGCCGTGTGTGCGCGCGCTTGGAAATGGATAGCGTAGCGTGTGTTGCAGCGGCGACACATTGTAGACACAATTGCATTTTTCCGCGGTGTAATTTAGGAAGGAACGCGCGCGATATTATTAGTCTTCCGAAGTGAAAATGATTTTGCTTGCCGTTTTGCCGGTCTTTGAAAAATTACACTTTGACACGCGACGAAGTAAAACGGAGTAAAATCTATTGAGTTTGTTTCGAGTGTGTACAGAGCTATTATTTTTGTTTCCATTTTGAGAGAAAATATTAAATACTAATATTTAATAAAATTTAATATATAATGACTTACTTTAATAACGATACGTTGCAGGATACATAATTTTAAAATAAACTAATAGTTGTTAATCTATAAAAAAATATAATTTATTTTGGAATTTTATATCGTAATTTTATGCCATGTCGCTATTTTATGTCCACATTTTTCTCCGAATTTTCTCCATTTTTTCAAGATATATTTTATCGGTATTTTAAAAAATGACATGCTCTGCATATCAATTCTGTGATTCTATCAAATAGCGGTTAAAATTCTCTGCTCGAGAATTATATTTATATTGAAAAATATTTAATATAAAAAAGTGCAACAGTTTTTGTGAATTTTAGTTAAAAATTCAGAATCAATTCGTTGTAAAGATGGGAAAGAAAGAGGATTCGAATAGTCGAAAGTCTAACTATCACGAGATCAAACTGAATGAACGGATCGAAACTTTTCAAGACTTATCAACGATCACTGTGGGAATAAGATTTCGACTCGTCTCTTTTACGGTATGCGGGGATTTTATGACTGGGATGGCTCTCAGTTACGTTACGACTCGAAGCTCTCGAATCTTCCATCGAGTTTTACGTATCGCTCCGACTTATTCTTTTTACTGCTCCTCCGCTATTTCGAATAGGGACTTCAGAATTTAGGACATTTTCCAGGTAGTTCCCGCTTTTTTTCCGCGCATATTGCACGAAGGATGCGCAAAAAAGTTACATGAAGTTATATCTGAAGTTATACAACCAAAAATCTCCGTCATTTTGTGGACGTTCGATACTGACATGCATCATGCAGAAAATCTTCACTTTTTTATGATATTATTCTCTAATAATATTATTATCCAAATGATTTATGTGTACATTTTTGAAAATTTTTGAAACTAAATACACAAATAAAATTTATTTTTTTTTAAATTAATAATGAAAAAATATATTCTCTTATTAATTATTGTTTAATTATTAATAATTTTTCTTCTATCGAATAAATATATATTTATACATATATTTACAATTTTGCATGCACATGCACATCATGATATTGATAATACATATGTCATATTATAATATTTTAATTGTTATATCATAATTGTTATAACATTTTTTTAGATAGCTTAAAGATAGCTTTACTTTTTCCGTTTAACAATTTGCTTAATGTCAGTAAAACTTTTAATTGTCAGTGTCTCTTCGATATGTCGACATACGGATTCGCTCGAACCGTCGTTACGAGTAACAAAGCGGGATTTCATCCGCGGTCAATGAGGAGACGGTGAGAAATCTAGTCGTCGACACGTACCGACTTCGCGAACGATCCGCCATTTCAGCCACAAAATCCGGCTGCTTTGATCGCTACCGCGTGATATCGAATTAAGCTCAAAGGAAACCTCGTTGTCGTGAGAGGGAGAGGGAGGAGAGAGAGAGAGAGAGAGAGAGAGAGAGAGAGAGAGAGAGAAAGAGCAGATACACGGAAACGGGTACTGCTTCGCGTGCACAAATTTGTCTGTAGATATTCGGGAGCATTGAACTATGACCCTATAATGCGAAGCTTTGTCCTTCCCCTATCCTTGCTCCGACATTTCGAAGATTGAGAGAGAATATAATTAATTATTATCCGTACATACCGAGGAAAATTTGCCACATGCATTAATAGAAGGTTCGCTAAGCTCTAATAATAACCGTCTAATTCCGGGCGAGAGCGGTTTTAACTAGAGCATGGAGCTTAATACACTTGTACTTGAAATTGTGTTATAATTTCTGAAATTTACTTTGGATTAATGTACCTACAAGCGGTTACATCGGCGCACCCCACATTTTTTTCCATCTCTAAAAAAAATATTTATGTAGATAAAAATATATTCGATAGTTTTCTGTTATTGGAAATTTCTATTTTCAACAAACGCAAACAGATTCTGAAAAATTTTCTGTGTTCTGGAAAACATCGCAGATGTCGCGTGTTTCCAGAACACGAAAAGCTTTAGTTCGTCGATACGGTTTCCTACATTCAGAAGGTTGCGATAAAGTCGGAGCCGATTTTAATTTCCGAGACTGGCAACCCGATGATCGACCATCGTCCGTCAGTGAAAAATACAGGTCTGTAAATAATGCCGCCTGCGAGACGGAAGGCCACAGCCGTGGGGCGGCGATGTGGGCCAAGGGAGGCCAACGAACCCCAGCTCCGCCGCTCTTTTGCCGATAGTTGACTCCGAGAGATTGACATGGCCCCCATTGCGCCACCCACACAATCGGTATCCGATGCAATCACATCGTTAACAACAATTTTAACAATAATTTTTCGCGAAACGTTTATGATCGTTCAGACATAAACCAATGTAATTTCAACGAATTCAGAAAAGGATACATTATATGAAAATGAATTCGCTTATTTGTAATAATGAAAATGTGATAATTGATTAAAATGTAATGTTTTTAATAATACTGATTTTTAAGAATACTAATAATGCTTTTAAATTAAACAAAAATTCTGATAAATTAATATATTCGTTTGAATATATTCGTACAGCTCGCCTGAAAATTAATATTGATTAAGTTTAATTATTAAAATTTGCAATATCTGAAAATATTACGATCTTATCTAGAATCGTGACACTTTTGCTTGTTGCAAAGTTATTAATCGCAAGAGCACGGCGTCCCGCCGTAAAGTTGAAGCGACGACAGAGGAAAAAAATCATCTTGTGAAAAAGTTAACGCATCGTGAAGCGCGTCTTTAATACAGGACGAGCGTCTTTTCAGGTCGTTCGTTGAAAGAGGCACTTCTGAGGGAACGGGGAAAAACCGGGAAAATGGAGGAAAGGCGATCCGGTGATACGTAGACACGTAGTCGGGAAGGAGAGCGCACGCGGCACAGAAAGGGGAATTCTTTCCGCGGGAATGCAAGTGCCTCGCGCTCTCTTCTTATAACCCGAGGACTCCTCTTTGTTGGTCGGTAGCAATATACCGTGATATGACATTCTTTTCTTACTTGCGGCGTGCTGACTCCTTGACGGAAGGAAACGCTGCCCGACGGCTACACGCCGGAAAAGACCACGTCATCTTTAACCGTCCCGTCTCTGCGAAAGAAGAGAACTGTGCGCTTTTACGGGCTATCGCCGCGATTCCACCGGCAACGACGAATATAAGATTAGACTTGGTCACGATGGATTTCTTCCGGTCCGCTTTGCACCTCGCGCCATTTCCAAGAAATACCAGGAGGCCAGAGATAGGGAAATATATTAATCAGCGTGCGCGTCAGGAGAAACAAAAGCGAGAGATATATATACATTTAAATTCTCAGTTCTTCTAATTATTTATATAATTGGTTATAAAAATGCACGAAGTGAAAATGACATGAGTCCAGGACGTGTTTGTAGGATTTAAGTTTAAATTGATATCATTATACATTTATATAGATAAAAATTCAACGTGACGTGCGAGATCTGTCATTCAATGGTAAATCATGGATTTTCTTCTTTTTTTTTTTTTCATGTGAAAGTTGTGATTTTACATTCCCAGACGTCCGTAGTGAAAGTGGTCGAGAGAAATATTATCGCAGCGTTTGTCAATATAGGTTAATGGCACAGACGGGTGTAACCGGAACACTCTTTCCTTCGTCATCGACGGCATTCTAGACGGATATCGTGAGCGTTAAATGGAACGGTCCTTAAAGGCCGAAAGCCACTGAGTCATCAACTGACATTCGTCATGACCCTGAATACTCGTTCTACTTCATGGATCTGAACTACTTACCGTGTCGTCGACGAAAACGCTTACGTTTTAAACAAAGTCGATTAGATCGACCGGTACAAATATATATTTTACAATTTAAAATATATGTTTCTAACAAGCGAATTACGAAGTATTCTTATGAAATCCAGTACGTAAGTATGGATGCTTGATTTGTATAATTCGTAAAGTTCAATATAGCAAAATTTGTAGATGACGTGTACGACATTGGATTTCACGATGTATCGATTTACGTTCACACAATTCTGTTATTTGATCTACCACCTGACACTGCCTAATACGGCGATGATAAGGGTATTTTATTGGCCGACTGCGCGTTTTCTCGAGGGAAAGCAGATATATATGGGGAATAGTCTGCAAACTTCATGCTTGGAATATGTCAGCCCGTCGTCGTCATATATGCGGGAGGATGTTAAATCGATATGAGAATGAATTGGGTGATTTTGAGCGTTCGCGCACCGTTGCCTTTGAAGAGGCAGCTGAATAACGCGCTATTTTATCTGCCTGTTCTTCCAAATGACCCGCTTATAAAAATATAACCCGGACAAAAGGAAAGAAAAACAATCGAGAAAAATCTTTACAATTCGTCACTACAATATCGCGTCGGTTTGGACATTGAAAAATATTACACGCAATACAATAAAATATATATAAAAATCATGTAAAATGTGAGAAATTGTCTACTGTAATTAAATTCAAAAAAAAAAAAAATATAAGATGTGAAAAATTTATTCTATATTGTTTTTTATATAATTTTTCGCTATGAAACGAGGTCCCCGCTTCTTAGATGTCTGATCGCCCCGTTCTGTAATTTTCGCCACGTCGACTAGTGAATTTAGTGGGCTTAGAGGCGATAGGATTTATCGCAACAGCATTTTCCGCAAGACGAGGTACAACAGCCACAACTCAGGGAAAATTCGAGAGGGACGAGAACATTCCGTGCGCGCAATCCGCGAAAATCTCACTTTGCGCTCTCAGGCACAAGAGAGGATCTTTCTCGCTCGGCGTTCAAAGATTTTAATGCCCCGGACCCGTTTCCCTTCCATTCTTCCTTCCGCGAAGACAGGCTGCACGATTATTTTCCGCTTCGTCTTTCGTTCGTTCGCCGGCTAATTCTTTCACTCGTCCGTTTTTCCTTCAGCGTTTCTTTTCCGTCGATCGATTCATCCTGCTCAAAGAAAGCGGATGAAAATCCTTGTCGTTCCGAGTCTTTTTGCAGAGAAAATCCGAAGGAGCGTTCAAGGATGTTTAAATATAATTGGATGTCGAATTTTATTCGCTTTATATATATATATATAATCATATTATGACATAATGGAATAAAATCAGACTGTAAACAAGAGAGTTAAAACTAACATTTTCCATTTTCTAAGTTTGTGATTGAAACTGATAAAATTTCTATGAATTTAGTGGAATATTTGTTGCAATTATAAAAGTGAAAGAAAACGATGTTATTGATAAGAATGATTTTGTTCGAATGATTCTGTTCTAAAGATAAATCACACGTTTCGTGCCCGTTGTGATCCACTCTGCGGTAAATTCGCCCGGCAGTTAAGAACGCGCTGTGGCCGGTCCATGGAAGGCGATTCCGACAGAAACACATTGTATTCGGTCTGTTACGGCAGTCTTAATTGCTAGATAAATTTACCATCACGTCCGGATCAAACGGACGTTTATTGTTTGCCGCACGTACAATAACCGCCTGTAATATCGTGCCGCCGAAATTCTATTTGAATTGATCGTTGCAGAGAGAACATGGCGTAACATGAAAGGGGGTTTGTCAGAAACTCTTACAATTACTTATCATTAACTTCCTTGTTTCACAAAATATAAACATGGCGTCTGAGAGATGAAAATATTTTTGTGCTAACTAATATATAATATATTTTTTTAAATAAAATATAAATAATAATTTCTTTTTTCTCGTGAGTAAAATGGAGAAATGGAGTAGGATTGTTCTCTTTCTGTGCAAACAATTTGAATAAATTCGATTTTACGCGCTTCTATAATTACGCTTCGTGGTTATGATAGAATTTAAACGTTCGTTGGATATAAAAAAAAAAAAATTGCACGTATATACGCATCCGCATCGTAATCGATATACCGAAAAAAAAACTCTCTTCCGAAAGAAGAGGAGCAAAAAGAGAAATCCGGATTTAGCTGCAGGCTTTTTACAAATAAGTTGGATGTTCCCAGTCGGTGTTAAATCCGCAATAACGATGGCCATGAGCGATACCAGACGAAGACGCGTAGCACCACACGTGTGTATCACCAGCGATATTGATCACGAGGAGCGAAGGCTAATACGAGCCGGGCGAGTCGGGACGCGAAACAGCAAAACCAATTTCGGCGATGGCCAAACACTTCCGCCTCGCGGGCTTATTTGAGCGCGTGTGCCGCTGCCGCGCAGTGCTTCACAATTTCATTCGCACGTCGAGGGCGGCCGCCCTCGTGTGTGTGTGTGTGTGTGTGTGTGTGTGTGTGTGTGTGTGTGTGTGTGTGTGTGTGTGTGTTGTGTCGGCTCGTCTCGTCGATACACACAGCCGGGCAAATAAAATACTCGCGGCTGTATACCCTCGATCGCCGCCGCCGCCGCCGCCGCCGTCGCCGTGTGTACCCGGTTTGGTGTATGCACGTATGTACCATATATGCAGGCACGCAGGCACGGATTAAAGGCCTTTGAGCCCTCTGTGCATCTCATGCATGCAGTAACAACCAACAAGTAGCCGCGTTCTCGTATTCGCGGTGATTATTATAGCCGTGAGTGAAATCGAGCGCCGAAGCGTAGGAGAAAGTCCTGTCACCACATGCATGGTCGTGCATCGTGCTATGCAAATGATATATTTATAAACGATCCTGCGCGACTGCTACACTACTACCGTAATTATACACTTATATCGAGCTGTTGTACGTGTAAAATACTGGTTTTATATCGATGTTCCACTTTGAGGAAGTTACTTTCGTAATTTTATTTTGACCAAATAAAATAAGAAGGAAAGAGTGGAAAGCGAAAGAGAAGGAAGCGAAAAGTGAAAAATTGCTGATATCAATATTTCCGTTGTCGCTAATAAAGTGCCGGAATAACATCGCGTGGTAATCGAGAAAGTGCGCCAGAGAAAGAGAGAAAGAGAGAGAGAGAGAGAGAGAGAGAGAAAGGAAAAAAGAGAAAGAGAGAAAGAGATAGAAATACAAGAGTGTCCATTTTTTTGCACTCGGGGAATTTGATTTCCTGCAAGAGAAATCTCAGTACCTCTCGCACCGTGAATTTATCTCTTGTAACCGAGGCACTCGGGTAAGAAATAAAATGACGCAGATCCCGGCGAGCTCCCCCTCCCCCTCCCCCCTCAATCTGCAGTTTGGCAGGTTCCGCGCTGCCGCGCTCATTGTTCCCAATGAATTATCCAACCCTGCATCCGCGTTTGCACGCTCCGTACACTTGTGAGCTTCGTACACTTGTGAGCTTCGTACACGCGAGCGCACACAAATGCATCCTCTCGCTGGCTCACGATATGCTTCACGATGTCGTCTGGAAATGGAAATGGAAGTGGAAGTGTGCCACCGGGTCAATGGACCTCTCTTTTCTCCCCTTCTTCCTTCTTCTTCTTCTTCTTCTTCGTCTTCCTCTTCCTGCTTCCAAGCTGCCTAGTTTCGTGACCATCCGGGCTCCACGGATGCATTAGCCTCGGACACGAACCGCTACCTTTTTGTCGGGCCCTTAACCTGCCCCCCACTTCCTGCGCTCCCTCTTCGACCGTTCAGCGTTTCTCTGATCGTACCGAGGACGCGATATCGGTTCTCTCGAGCAGCAAAAGCTCTTTTCTACCGAGTGAAGTCTCGCTCGGCGAACGAGCTTTCACATCTTGAACGTATCGTGATTTACCACGATTCCGGTAAACAGGCTCGCTAGTGGAAGTGACGTCAAATTCCCATTCAAAGTCCGCATCAGGGATATCATTTGACTAACTTCGCGATCGATATTCTCCTTTATGAAAAAAATTAAAAAAGGAAACGAAATATCTGTGTTAAAAAATTTAAATTAAAATTTTTGTTGAACATGGTAACCGTGAAATTAAATAAAAGGGACGTTCTACGTACATGATTTTAATTTCTATATGAGATTCACCGGTCTTATTCCGCGAAGATAAATTTGCTTGCTTTTTTATAATCAGCGACTTCATTTTGTATTAAACGAGAACTTTTTTTTTTTACGTCCGAGAATAAATAATAGTTGGTATATGCTCTGATAAAGAATAACTCGAAATTAAGGCTGACACTTCGGACTTAGTGTAAAACACGTCGAGCTACTCCTCGCGCATAACAGACACCGGAATAAAACGACGTGACGCAGAAGAAGCCATCTGTTTTCGTAACGCAACGCGCGATACATTCTGAAGCAATATTTTTCACTTAAAATGCATTACGCCCGGCGTGACGCTATAGTATATCATTCTTACTTTAGGCGACTAACCGGCGGAGCGCCGTCTTGGAAATGCAGAGTCGTATGACGCGGATAAAAGCGGATATACCGCGCGATAAATGTAACGTGCATTCACGAAATGTTAGTGACGTGCAAGTTCATTAGATGTCGAACTCTATGAAATTGGAGAGTTAGAAAGCGCTTAAATTGACCGCGGTACATAAATTATGTTATAAACATGAACGTCATCGATCGTCCAAGCGAAAACGGCTTTCCCGCAACACTCTCAAGGCAACGGCTTAACGGCTCCGAAATGTAATGTCGTATTTATACCATTTATGCGAACGAGTCGCTTGCTCGATTCGCTGGGGAATCACGAGTTGATATTCGGTCGAGGGCGATCGCTCCTCGACGAGGCGTTCGTCTCTCGAAAGCCTCAGAAACGGTTCGCCTTCGCTGTATTACATCCTCACTCTCTTGGCCACATCGTACACACGATTTATACGATTTTTATACTCCCTTTCCGCGATCGGCTATCCCCCGGGAAGAATCCCGTATTCGCGACAGAAGACGAGCGAGGAGGGGACGCGAGGGGAAAGGGTTGACGACCCTCGGCACGGAAGTCTGGCGTTCTATATATACTTTTCATGAAGTACATTTTCCAACAAAACTCCTCGACGACGTGCACGCAACCTCGTTCCGACAAGATCGACGGGATTGTCCACATATGGGGTGACATAAAAAACTGTACCCGGCAGCGGTAGTAACGTTGTTTATGTTCCCAACGAGATATGAGGTCAACGGTTTATTGTAAATTCGTCGCGAAACCTGTCGGTGAATTTTTTTTTCTTTGATAAAAAAATTGAATCATCAATAAAAATCAAAGAAAAAAATCATATCAAGGAAAAAAAAATTGAATGAAAATATTTTCCTGATAATAGCGATGCGTCAAATTTTAAATGTAATAAGAAAACAAATTTTTTAACAGCAACAGTAAGTGGGAATACATAAAAGGGAATAATTTATTTGTATTCTTAGGACGATGATTCAGTTTGTAACTTGTTTTCTGCTCGTATGTACGCAATTGTATACTCGTATGTATCTGACGATTCCTCGCGATGAGAAGTAAAACGATTTGATTTTACTTAATTCTAACGATTCTAATTGGCGATTAATCTTCGAAATTCGATCGCGACGCGAAATTAAATATTTTATCGCATTTATTGTACTCGCAACTGACGTACACCTGTTTTCAAGCGAACGATATATGCACGGCTCGCGAAATATCGCAAATCGATAGGACGCGGCCATAAATCTCTCGCCTCGCGTACCCCAGCGAATAACAGTTCCCCAGTGAGCCGCCCTGACGTATCCTGCCCAGATATATCGAGTGTCCTCCGCGGAAACATCTTCCTCGGACATCAGTCACGACGCTTGTTGTACAACCGAGATTGCGATATGAAACTTTGAGCGTGTAACGGCAACTGCCGTGGTGAAATTGATCGTACCTTAATACGCCTTTACACAGAGAGATGGAAGTCGAAAGTTCACTATCACGATTGCATGCGATTGCGGCCGGTTACGTAGGCAGTTACGGCTTTGCAAAAGTAATGAACTCCTCCTGCAGATCAGCTTCGTAGTTTGCTTATTACGCGACTCGTTCGTCTCATCGTGTCCGGCGTAATAAATACTTATATCTAATGTAGTCCCTTCAGGATTATTATATCTATTTTTCTTATGGATAATGAAAAAGCTGAAAAGATTATTCTAGATCGCATTTAAAAGTACAAAAAAGTTTGGATCAAAAATTATTTAAATACACAATAGAAATGTTAAATAGAAAGATAATTAAGAAATAACAAAATCCCCATTTTTTTTTATATTAATATTTTAAATGTTCAAGATTTATGTAAAATCTCATTGCGATACAGAGATTAATTGTTCTAAATAAAAATCGAATTTTTATTAAGAGTAAACGAAACGAGTGGTGATAAATAAAATCAAATTAGCTTTGTGTGAAAATCTGGTAAAGAGACTTCTCTCGAATACAAGCGTCATCTTCACGCGAAATTCATTAATACAACACGCATCACTGCACAATATGCGTGCATATGAAAACAACAAGGTACACTACAAGACGAATAGTCCTTTATGTTCTACGAGGCACTTTATGATTCTTAAATATGGAAGCGCGCGAACAATGGAGAAACGACTGACTGACTGCCAAACGCGTTTGCACGATTCGCCTCTGCGCTATTAATTCCACGTTGTCTCGTATTTTCTTCTTTTCGAGGGCCATTGTACAGAGTACAAAGTCCATTGTTGATCCAAGTATGATATTGATGTAAAATATGAATTTCAAAACTCTTAAAATTTAAATTTCACTTCCAAAGAGAACTTCTGCCTCTGAGGATATCGTTATCGATGTTATATTATGATGTTATACTAACATAATCGAAATCTTTTTATACAAATTTCAACTCTATATATATATATATATATATATATATATATTTTTTTTTTTATTTTTATATAGAAGGCAGAATTACCGGATATGTGACTTTTGCCTTGCGAAGGGAATATAACATGGCGAAAGTTTGCGTGCCGTTATGGAGTTTGTCGGAAAGTTTTCACGTTATTATGAAGTTTCTCGCAATGAAGTTGTACGTTTTTCAGGAAGGAAGATTGATTAATGTTCGACGTCGAAATTCAAGTCTTATTCAATTGTTGGAGAGACTTTGGATACAGTAATGAACTTGGAAGATGTAATCAGAAGAGCAGTTTGTAATTGGAGGAGAAAAATATATCGTCGATAGACCGTGAAGAAATATACTCGTTACTTAAATTGATTTTACTACAAAGATTGATTACTTTTAATGAATCGTATTTGTTGCGGTGGTTCAATTTTAAGCCTCATGAATTTATCACGTGTGCGATATTAACGCTTCAATTTCCATATTTTCATATAACGTCATAAATATATGAATCTTAACTGGCAATATATTCATTTGTGAATTAACTTCCACGGTAAATGTTTGCTGTTTGTAATTTATTAGAACGATATTTATTGATATATTTTTTTCATTTATCACGAATTATTTACGGCATGAAACTGTAATCGGCAGACAGCTACTATTTAATTCATATACATTTTCTGTTGTTTGTTCTTTTTTTATTTGCCTTATTTATTTTCTACATTTCTGCTTATTTATATATATCTGCGCATTATCAATTTATTTCTTACAAATTTATCGTGGCAAATATCAACGTTTCACCTGGCGAACTTTATCGCGTACTGATTTATGCGCTCGCATCGCCTTTGATCAATCATGAAATTCACTGACGGAGAGTCCAATATTCAACCCGCATCGATGATTGCGCCTCATCCAGATGACGCGCGGATCGACATGTGTTGGAGTCGCAAAGGGATTAAGGGTCCGGTGAGGGCAGCACGCATTATCGCGCCTCCTCGACCGCCAGGAAGCTTCATTTAGTCGCGCTCACGCCGACAAAAAGGAGCAACGTGACTGCGAGAACGTTGCTGCGGACACGCAAATGCATCCTGTCCCGGTGAATCTATCGTGGAGAGCGCGGCATATTTTATTGAACGATCGATCGAAGATAAGAAACGGAAAATAAAAACATACGTAAAACGTAGATAACTTTTCTTCTGGTCATTCGGAGAGCACAAGGCACAACGTAGAAAAAATATATCACTTGCGCGAAGGCTAGACGATAGAACGCTTAATACGTATTATTCAACATTCTTGTTAGACAATTGCTCGTAGTATCGATCCCGGAAAAGCGTCGCGATGTCCGCGTTGCTGCGTTTTCATCGGGAAAGTCCAAGTTCACCTCGCGTCAATAATTCCTGACTCGGTGGTAGTCGAACATCTGCCGATCTTCTCACGGTTCCTTCTCCGCTGCTGGGAAAAGGGAGGTCTGCCTTTTCTGTGGAATTATTACAGGCCGCGGAAGAAGGACCTCTCTCTCACATTCACACACACACACACACACACACACACACACACACACACACACACACACACACACACACACACACACACAAACGCACAAACGACGACTGGCACGAGGACGAAGGGAATAGAATCCTTTTGAGAATAGAGAGAGAATAAGGGTTCGCGCCGACGTCGTCGTCGTCGTCGTCGTTGTCGAACGGAACATTAAAGGACGTTCTCGAACCCGCTGACGCGAACGCGGCTTTGAGATGCATCGCGTAATGTATACACTAGCCTCTACACATTGAGTAAACGCGTGTCTGTGTGCGCGTTACATGAATATAACGTCCTTATATAAATGCGAGCCGGGACGAAAGGAGTGACCGGATATTACTTCCATGCAAACCTCCCGCCTTTCTTTTTCGCCCCTCTTGTCAGGAAGAACGACTTTTGTTTCTGACGGCCGTCTCAGCTTTTCCGCGCCCGACTTGGCTACGCTCCATCGGGCTTTCCCTTATTCGACCTCCTCCAAGAAAACTCGGCGGAAGGAGGGAAAGGCGCACAGAGGGAGAGGGAATATCACCGAATAGAGAACCGACGGTTTATAATCGGATCGATGTTCGCCGAAACTCGTTTTCCTGCTTGCCTTAAACGCTCACGCCGATTGAACGAATTGAGTGATGACTATACGCGTTTGGTTCGATGTACTGCTAATACTACTTTCTTCAATTTATCCAAGTATTTCTCTATTTTCAAACTGTTTCTGTTTCTTTTCTGACTTTTCTAAGGATGAATATAAAAAATATTTCTTTTTAATAAGAAAATGCTTCCTAGAAGACCGAACATATTTCTATCGAGAAGGATTCTCTAATAAAATCTTATATTTGACGTAATTTGACAGATTTCTCCGTGTTAGTCACAAATTTCGAGACATTCAAGCAAATTTCTTGAATACAAGAAAAATAGGAACTTTAATGGCAATACGATGTAAAATCGTAGCGTGCGTAGGTTCAATTTGAAATAGCATTTATCGCGATTACGAACAATTGTTGTGTCGCATGAACTTTCGTCTGTCTTTTACGTCGATTTGCATCGTGAAATAAAGCTGCTCGAAAATGTGCGCGATAGTGGTGCCAGTGATACGATCGATATCACAGTTTTACGTGCGTTCATAATACGTGATACCATGTGACATTTCGCACAATGCACAATCGGCGGGTGGTCGAAAATGCGGGTTTGCATGCGCGCCGCGTCTATACATGAATTAATGCAACATAACGAAACGATAGCGACATAGAAAATGGAACAAAGGGCTTGGGAAACATCCCTGATAATGGACTATTAGGAAGAGGAAAAGAGAGAGATTTCGAATTTCCGCACGCCAGCGTGATCCACTTTCGAAACGATCTGCTGCACCGTAATACGTGCTCGCAAAGCGTTATACGAGCCGTAGAAATTGGTATAACTCAAACTTCGAAGCATGACGGGTAAATAAGATATGGACTTGAATCACTGCAACGTGTCCATTTTAATGAGCCCTTTCCAATCTGTCGTTTATAACATCTCTTCAGAGATAATTAAACATAAAATATAATTACGAAATATAATTACCTTGAAATTTGATCTTCTCTATTAAGGGACATCAGACATTTTGTCAATCCATTTCTAAATTAAATAATTAGGTAATTGGTAAAATAAACTTTAATTATTCCAACACGAGTAACATCCGGGGAAGCTTTAAACCGATATATTATAATTATTGAATGCGTGCCGAATATGCCTGGCCATCAGTAAAACGGCGATACATTTTATTGCACGAACACGCGCGATGCATCTCGCATGACGTCACCGCTGAAAATAATTGTTTCGCGATCGCGCGACAAAATAATGATAATATTGAGAGTCTCGCTGCCGCTGGTCGCTTAATCGAATGCATATTTATGCATAGCGCTTGGACGCGTTGCAGTGGATCAACGAGCGTTCACCGATGCTTTATGAGCGATATTTTCACCAGCCTATCCCGCTCGTGTTCCGGTATTAAGCGTGACGCAACACACGGCTGGCGTGTTCGCAATTCCAGTCAGCAAGTCATTCACAGCAGAGCCGCTTGCCCGGGGCCGGAATTCGAAAATCGATCGCGAAATTAATCGCGCGACTTTGCCTCGTCCCTTTCCCCTCTTCCGCCCTCCCTTTCTCCCAATTCGAGCTTATGATCCTGTGTCTCCCGCGCCAGCGAAGGGACATTTAAAGCGAACGAGCTCGCTCGTGTGTATCGCCGCCACCGCCGCCGCGTCCACATAAACGCGTCCATTATTCATGCACGTGGACTCGCATTTGAATAAAATGAATGGAGTTAACGCGTCGTTCTCCCTCGCCTTCTTCTGCCGCTGCCGCGAATGCTCGTTGACCGCGAGAGTGATCGATTATTAATAGACGCGGCTCGCCTCTGGATTCCCTCCCGATGTTCGATCGTCCCGCGATCGCAATCTGCAGGATATCTCAGATAATGACGGGAGGGAATCGGATCATTTTTCCCTCGATAAAAATGGTCCGAGCGAAGTCGTGTCATCTTTCTCACGACATTCCGATATTCCGGGATTCCACATCTCATAATCAAATCTCGAGTTAGTTTCTCTAAGTAGAGAGCGTTCTGCCAAGTCGAGCCTCCCTATAAGTAGAATGTACCTCGTCGCAGAGCTCGCGGCGGTGCCCACGAAATGGCTCTAAATCAACCGGCGGTCGTTCGTCGACGAGGAAATATGAGTCCGACGACGAGTGAGTGATATTCGCCACCGTTTCGCGCGCTGGGAGATTCATTCCGGCCGTCGGCGATAATTGCGTTTCGCTCGATCGCGCCGCCGTGATTGTTCTATGAATATCAACGCGGCGATAAGTGCGCCGAGACATTTGTCGCTCGTTACAGTAGTCGTGGTCGCTGAAAAAGAGAGAAAGATCAGGAGAGGAAGGGAGGGAAAGAAAGAGAGAGAGAGAGAGAGAGAGAGAGAGAGAGAGAGAGAGAGAGAGAGAGAGAGAGAGAGAGAAAATCGCTATTGATTGTCGACGAATGGCTACCTGATAATCGTAACGCGACTGTCTGACGTTAATTGCTGACTTCCTCGAAAGCGCCCTCGGCTCGCGAAAAGCGGCTCGTTTGCTATCGCCTACGTTGCAGCGAACGACGTGTATCCGCCTCAACGCATTTATCATTCTACCGAACTAAATTGCTGGTCATTTTTCAGCGCACTTTTACGCCCGTCACGAAGACTGTATCACGAAGAAAACGGCCGACCGTCCGACGTCATTTATTGGCTGATTATTGACAGACGTAACTGGCTCTAGGATAAATTATCGAGCGCGTAAAAAAATATCCTTTTTTTTATAGCGAATTGTTCAATTATTATAAAAAAAAAGTGTAAAACCAACTACGCGATATATTCGAAGTAACATAATTTAGTAAGATTAACCTACTACTTTTAAAAAATGAATTATTTATAAATGACTTGTAAAAGGTAAACTTATTAAGAATTGCAACTGTCTTGATTTTTTTTTATAATTTTTTTATAGTTCTAGTGGCATAAAAAAAACACCGCGATTCTGAATATTGTGCTTTCGTTTTATCGTGTCACCGTAATGACAATCTATCTTGTTGGATAAAATAAGTGTGGATAAAATAAGCGATAAGTAAAATTGCAGCCGTTATTATATATATATATATATATATATATATATATATATATATATATATAATATATAATATTTTAGATAAACTTATATTAATATATTAAAATATAAACGTTATATCCGTTACGTGACAGCAAAAAATAAACGTTAAATCAAAATGCTTTTACGAACGGAAGTTTGTAAGAGGCGTGCTCTGAATATATCGAAAAGAGTATCAATAAACTATCTGAGATGAAATAGACAGCTGTCAGTCGAGAAATAAGCACATTGGTTACAATCCCACGAGAGAAAACTCGTTGATGATTGTAACGAATAAAAAAGATCCGATTTACCAGCACAATCGCGGAGCTAAATCGCGCTGAGTGGCTGGAAAGAGTTTAAGATGCACAGCATGGTCGGTGGTTGATCCCGGGTTGAAATCGACGTTACAAAATCATTACATTGAAATTAATATCGAGCGTTCGCATCAGTATTCTCGGTATTGATGCGGCGCGTAACACAGGATATTAGTTTCCTTCGCATCGTCGTGTCATTCAGGATTGTACGCGCAATTATATATATTTTTGCGCCTTTTTGATTGTATACTTAATACATATAGGCATCGAATCCGATTGAATCGTACCTGGAAGGTGCATTTTTCTACACGCAGACGGTTGCATCTGAGATCTGCGGCGAAAGACGCTTGGTAATCCGTGACGTTATCAGGCGTAATTACAAAGACAGCATTCATGCCTGGCGTATGCGTTTCAGCCCGCGCAAATACGCTATCGGCGCTGGCATGTCGCGTGGATCGACACGTGTATTCATTCTTACTCTTTTGCCTCGTGTACTTGAATATCCCTATCTGTCGCCGTCATTCATTAAATCTGATGGCGATTTTATTCAAAACCGCACTCACAATTCTCGTCGTACGCGAACGCGATGGCGACTTGAAAAGCAAATAACAGATCTTTTCGAATTTTCTTTTCAACGCTTGCTTGGTTGAATTATTATTGGGAAAAGTAGAATTGGTTGAGCGGAACGTTATTAAAGAGATCGTCTTCTTCAAAGAATTTAAAGACAGTCTGAACGACGGATCGATGTGAATTTCGCGTTTTATACGCGTTTTAAAATGGATATCTATAAATATCGCAGGCCACTTTTTTTACTCTCTGGAACAAAGAGGATGTGTTTTCCTTTACTTCCTCTCGATCTTTAATTTCACGTTGACGATAGCGAGGCCTCGCCTCTCTCTTTGATTAATTACTGATTGTAGGCAGTCGCGGATTCCGGCGACGGGCGGGACGATCGGTTAATTGGTTCCGAGAGTCATTCGCGAGACTACCACAACGTTACTACTAGCGGCGTTACGCTGTAACGCTTGGACCGGGCAAGAGATGACAGACGACGACCGCGACAAGATTCATCGAGTTATGCCACGGCGCGAATTAAAGAGATCCTCGGTCAGGCCGCGCTCTGTAATTATTGCCGTTCGATTAATCCTCGCGCCATCGCTTCTAATTGCGGGTTCCGCGCAATGAAACGGGACGCGCAATGAAGAATGCGCGCTTAGATTCCGTCACCTATTCGCATTCGCGAACTATTTTTTGCACCGCTGGAAGATCCCGAGGAAGAGAGCCTCTTCTTCCGATCGCGGCTTAATTCGCCCCGCGGGTGATCGTAAATTAAACACAAGCGGCAATCGCGATAAATCAAACTTTCTTTTTCAAATATGTATGTAAAAGAGATCTATTTGTATATTTTAGCTTAATTGCGCCGATAAACATTCAAACGTATATATCATATCGCATCCTGTGTGAGGATAAAAAAAAATATAGAAATAAGGTGAGAAACAAAAAAAAAAGAGCGTGAATTTAGCATCCATTCGAAGAGAATGCTGTCGTAACGGTGAAACGCGATAGCATTGAGAAACAAAGCGCTGGATAACCGAGCGACTATCATTACTCTTCGATTTGCTGCGCGAGCCTGACGAAACATATCCTGTACATCTCGCGCGATTACGTTATCGGCGATCCGACACCGCACCGCGTCGGGAATCGACGGTAAGCGAGGAATTCGCGTGTCCGTTCCCCCGATCGGAGTGTACGATCGTAACGAGAACGGACACCCGGGTGTTTCTGGCGCTCGCTGGGAAACGAGAGCCGACATTATGGTGAGACGCGGATATACATTTACCACCTGTGTAAATCTACCGTTCGGCGAGGGATCGACCGAGTCGCTGTTGCTGCATCCTCTCAACCGCATTCAATTGTTCG